>NC_053022.1:233115469-233127684 GCF_003073215.2 Triticum urartu
TGATATTTAAACCACTTCTCCTTAGGGAGATCAACATGAGTAGCAAATGATTCACAGAAAGAAGCTAGTAACTCAGATCAAGTCCATATTTAGTGCTAAATTCACGAAAAGCATCGGTATCCATAAAAGATTTAACACAATAAAACTTAGGTGTTATACCTGACTCCTTACCATCGTCGAGTTTCCAATCTTCAGAGTTGCCTTTAATTATTTCCAATAAATCCCATCTAAATTCAATAGTCTTCATCATAAAAGAACTAGTACAGGAAGTATCGAGTATCGAGCGATTATTAAGAGAAAGCGGAGCATAAATTTTTTGAATAATAATTTCTCTTGAGAGCTCATGATTGGGGCATGAATATAACATTTACTTAAGCCTCCCCCAAGCTTGAGCGATACTTTCTCCTTCGCTAGGCCAAAAATTATATATAATTACGATCACGATGAACCAGATGCATAGGATACAACTTCTTATGAAATTCCAATTTCAATCAGTTGTAGTTCCATGATCCAATATCATCACATAGCCTAAACCATGTCAATGCCTTTCCCTTCAAAGATAAAGGGAAGACCTTTGATGTCTACTACACAACCTTCTTATGGTAGACGTTTTTGGGCCTCCAAGTGCAGAGGTTTGTAGGACAGTAGCAAATTTCCCTCAAGTGGATGACCTAAGGTTTATCAATCCGTGGGAGGCATAGGATGAAGATGGTCTCTCTCAAACAACCCTGCAACCAAATAACAAAGAGTCTCTTGTGTTCCCAACACACCCAATACAATGGTAAATTGTATAGGTACACTAGTTCGGCGAAGAGATGTTGATACAAGTGCAATATGGATGGTAGATATAGGTTTTTGTAATATGAAAACATAAAAACAGCAAGGTAACTAATGATAAAAGTGAGCGAAAATGGTATTGCAATGCGTTGAAACAAGGCCTAGAGTTCATACTTTAACTAGTGCAAGTTCTCTCAACAATAATAACATAATTAGATCATATAACTATCCCTCAACATGCAACAAAGAGCCACTCCAAAGTCACTAATAGCGGAGAACAAACGAAGAGATTATTGTAGGGTACGAAACCACCTCAAAGTTATTCTTTCTGATCGATCTATTCAAGAGTCCGTAGTAAAATAACACGAAGCTATTCTTTCCGTTCAATCTATCCTAGAGTTCGTACTAGAATAACACCTTAAGACACAAATCAACCAAAACCCTAATGTCACCTAGATACTCCAATGTCACCTCAAGTATCCGTGGGTATGATTATACATATGCATCACACAATCTCAGATCATCTATTCAACCAACACAAAGAACTTCAAAGAGTGCCTGATACGTCCATTTTGCATCATGCTTTTATATCGATATTTATTGCATTATGGGCTGTTATTACATTATGTCACAATACTTATGCCTATTCTCTCTTATTTTACAAGGTTTACATGAAGAGGGGGAATGCCGGCAGCTGGAATTCTGGGCTGGAAAAGGAGCAAATATTAGAGACCTATTCTGCACAACTCCAAAAGTCCTGAAACTTCACGGGAGCATGTTTCAGAATATATAGAAAATATTGGGCGAAGGAAGTACCAGAGGGGGGCCACCCACCATCCACGAGGGTGGGGGGCGCGCCCCTGCCTCGTGGGCCCCCTGGTAGGCCTCCGGTGCCCATCTTCTGCTATATGAGCTATTTTGCCCTGGAAAAAATCATAAGCAAGCTTACGGGACGAAACTCCGCCGCCACGAGGTGGAACCTTGGCGGAACCAATCTAGGGCTCTGGCGGAGCTGTTCTGCCGGGGAAACTTCCCTCCGGGAGGGGGAAATCATCACCACCGTCCATCATCATCTCTCTCATCGGGAGGGGGTCAATCTCCATCAACATCTTCACCAGCACCATCTCATCTCAAACCCTAGTTCATCTCTTGTATCCAATCTTTGTCCCAAAACCTCAGATTGGTACCTGTGGGTTGCTAGTAGTGTTGATTACTCCTTGTAGTTGATGCTAGTTGGTTTATTTGGTGGAAGATCATATGTTCAGATCCTTTATGCATATTAATACCCCTCTGATTATGAACATGAATATGATTTGTTGAGTAGTTACGTTTGTTCCTGAGGACATGGGAGAAGTCTTGCTATAAGTAGTCATGTGAATTTGGTATTCGTTCGATATTTTGATGAGATGTATGTTGTCTTCCTCTAGTGGTGTTATGTGAACGTCGACTACATGACACTTCACCATTGTTTGGGCCTAGAGGAAGGCATTGGGAAGTAATAAGTAGATTATGGGTTGCTAGAGTGACAGAAGCTTAAACCCTAGTTTATGCGTTGCTTCGTAAGGGGCTGATTTGGATCCATATGTTTCATGCTATGGTTAGGTTTACCTTAATACTTCTTTGTAGTTGCGGATGCTTTAGAGGTTAATCATAAGTGGGATGCTTGTCCAAGTAAGGGCAGTACCCAAGCACCGGTCCAACCCACATATCAAATTATCAAAGTACCGAACGTGAATCATATGAACGTGATGAAAACTAGCTTGATGATAATTCCCATGTGTCCTCGGGAGCGCTTTCCTTTATATAAGAGTTTGTCCAGGCTTGTCCTTTGCTACAAAAAGGATTGGGCCATCTTGCTGCACCTTATTTACTTTTATTACCTGTTACCCGTTACAAATTACCTTATTCATCAAAACTATCTTGTCCCGATTAATCTTCAGTGCTTGCGAGAATTACCTTACTGAAAACCTGCTTATCATTCCTTCTGCTCCTCGTTGGGTTCGACACTCTTACTTATATAAAGGACTACATAGATCCCCTATACTTGTGGGTGCATCAAGACTCTTTTTCTGCGCCGTTGCCGGGGAGTGAAGCGCCTTTGGTTAGGGTGGAATTTGGTAAGGAAAAATTTATATAGTGTGCTGAAATTTACTGTCACTTGTTACTATGGAACATAATCCTTTGAGGGGCTTGTTCGGGGTATCTTCACCCCGACCAGTAGAGCAAAGAGTTGCTCCTCAACCTACTGAACCTACTGAAAATGTTTACTTTGAAATTCCTTCGGGTATGATAGAGAAACTGCTAGCTAATCCTTTTACAGGAGATGGAACATTGCATCCCGATTTGCACCTAATCTATGTGGATGAAGTTTGTGGATTATTTAAGCTTGCAGGTATGCCCGAGGATGTTATCAAGAAGAAGGTCTTCCCTTTATCTTTGAAGGGAAAGGCATTGACATGGTTTAGGCTATGTGATGATATGGGATCATGGAACTACAACCGATTGAAATTGGAATTTCATCAGAAGTTTTATCCTATGCATCTTGTTCATCGTGATCGTAATTATATATATAATTTTTGGCCTCGCGAAAGGAGAAATCCATCGCTCAAGCTTGGGGGAGGCTTAAGTCAATGTTATATTCATGCCCCAATCATGAGCTCTCAAGAGAAATTATTATTCAAAATTTTATGCTCGGCTTTCTCTCGATAATCGCTCCATGCTCGATACTTCTTGTACTGGCTCTTTTATGATGAAGACTATTGAATTCAAATGGGATTTATTGGAAAGAATTAAATGCAACTCTGAAGATTGGGATCTCGACGAAGGTAAGGAGTCAGGTATAACACCTAAGTTTGATTGTGTTAAATCTTTTATGGATACCGATGCTTTCCGTGAATTTAGCACTAAATATGGACTTTACTCTGAGATAGTAGCTTCTTTCTGTGAATCCTTTGCTACTCATGTTGATCTCCCTAAGGAGAAGTGGTTTAAATATAATCCTCCCATTGAAGTAAAAGTAGTTGCACCTATTAAAGTTGAAGAAAAGACTATCACTTATAATGTTGATCATGTTGTTCCTACTGCTTATATTGAGAAACCACCTTTCCCTGTTAGAATAAAGGATCATGCTAAAGCTTCAACTGTGGTTCGTAAGAGTAATACTAGAACACCTACACCCCCTGAGCAAATTAAAGTTGAACCTAGTATTTCTATGGTTAAAGATCTCTTGGCCAATAATATTGATGGGCATGTTATTTACTTTTGTGATGAAGCTGCTAGAATTGCTAGACCTGATACTAAAAATAAACATAGACTTGTAGGCATGCCTTTTATTTCTGTTAAAATAGGAGATCATTGCTATCATGGCTTATGTGATATGGGTGCTAGTGCAAGTGCAATACCTCATTCCTTATATAAAGAAATTATGCATGATATTGCACCTGCTGAGATAGAGGAAATTGATGTTACAATTAAGCTTGCCAATAGAGACACTATTTCACCAGTTGGGATTGTTAGATATGTTGAAGTCTTGTGTGGGAAAGTTAAATATCCTTGCTGATTTTCTTGTTCTTGGTTCCCCACAAGATAACTTTTGTCCCATTATATTTGGTAGACCCTTCTTGAATACTGTTAATGCTAAGATAGACTGCAAAAAGGATGTTGTTACTATTGGTTTGGGGGATATGTCTCATGAGTTTAATTTTGCTAAATTTCGTAGACAATCCCATGATAAAGAATTGCCTAGTAAAGATGAAATTATTGGTCTTGCTTCTATTGCTGTGCCTCCTAATGATCCTTTAGAACAATATTTGCTAGACCATGAAAATGATATGTTTATGAATGAAAGAAGGGAAATAGATGAAGTATTCTTTAAACAGGGACCTATTTTGAAACACAACTTGCCTGTTGAGATTTTAGGGGATCCTCCTCCACCCAAGGGTCATCCTGTGTTTGAGCTTAAACTTATCCTGATACTCTTAAATATGCTTATCTTGATGAGAAAAGAGATATATCCTGTTATTATTAGTGCTAACCTTTCAGAGCATGAAGAAAAGAAATTATTGAAAACTCTGAAGAAGCACCGTGCTGCTATTGGATATACTCTTGATGATCTTAAGGGCATTAGTCCCACTCTATGCCAGCACAAAATAAAATTGGAGAAAGACGAAACCGGTTGTTGATCACCAATGACGGTTAAATCCTAAGATGAAAGAAGTGGTAAGAAAAGAAATACTAAAGCTTCAGGAGGCAGGTATAATTTATCCCATTGTTGATAGTCAGTGGGTAAGTCCTGTCCATTGTGTCCCTAAGAAGGGAGATATGACTGTTGTTCCTAATGATACAG
The DNA here is from genome assembly GCF_003073215.2 of Triticum urartu. NCBI lineage: Eukaryota > Viridiplantae > Streptophyta > Magnoliopsida > Poales > Poaceae > Triticum > Triticum urartu. The sequence continues at coordinate 233,120,592 of NC_053022.1, forward strand.
ATGAATTGATTCCACAAAGAATTGTTACAGGTTATAGAATGGTAATTGATTTCCGCAAATTGAACAAAGCTACTAAAAAGGATCACTACCCTTTACCTTTTATTGATCAAATGCTAGAAAGATTATCCAAACATACACATTTTTGCTTTCTAGATGGTTATTCTAGTTTCTCTCAAATACCTGTGTCAAAAGAGGATCTAGAAAATACAACTTTTACTTGCCCTTCGGTACCTTTGCTTATAGGCGTATGCCTTTTGGTTTATGCAATGCACCCGCTACCTTTCAAAGATGTATGACCGCTATATTCTATGACTTTTGTGAAATGATTGTTGAAGTTTTCATGGATGATTTCTCCGTATATGGAATTTCTTTTGATGAACCTTGATCGAGTTTTGCAGAGATGTGAAGAAACTAACCTTGTCTTGAATTGGGAGAAGTGCCACTTTATGGTTAATGAAGGTATTGTCTTGGGGCATAAAATTTCTGAAAGAGGTATTGAAGTTGATAAAGCTAAAGTTGATGCTATTGAAGAGATGCCGTGTTCTAAGGACTTTAAAAGTATAATAAGTTTCCTTGGTCATGCCGGTTTATAGGAGGTTCATTAAGGACTTCTCTTAAAATTTCTAGGCCTTGACTAATCTCTTAAAAAAATGATGTCCCCTTTTTCTTTGATGATGATTGTTGTAGAAGCATTTTGAAATACTTAAGACTGAGTTTCTGCACCAATGTTCAGCCACCTGATGGGGAATTTACCCATTTGAAATTATGTGTGATGCTAGTGATATGCTTGTAGGGCTGTTCTAGGACAAAGAGTGATAGAAATTAAATGTTATCCAATATGCTAGTAAGACTCTGGACAGTGCCCAGAGAAATTATTGCTACTTACTAAAAATAATTTTTAGCAGTTGTATTGCTTGTGATTAAGTTCGGACCTTATATTGTTGATTCTAAAGTAACTGTTTCACACTGATCATGCTCCTATTAAATATCTCATGGGAAAATAAAGATTCTAAACCTAGACTTATTAGATGGGTTGTCTTACTACAAGAATTTGATTTGCATATTATCGACATGAAAGGGAGCTGAGAACCCCGTTGCAGAACACTTGTCTAGGTTAGAGAATGTTCTTGATGACCACTACCTATTGATGATTAGCTTTCCTGATGAACAATTGGTTCATAAATGCTTCTCGTACTTCTCCATGGTATGCTGATTATGCTAATTATATTGTTGCTAAATTTATACCACCTAGTTTCACATACCAACAAAAGAAAAAGTTATTCTATGATTTAAGACATTACTTCTGGGATGACCCACATCTTTATAAATGAGTAGATGGTGTTATTAGACATTGTGTACCCGAGCATGAACAGGAACAGATCCTACGCAAGTGTCACTCCGAGGCTTATGGAGGACACCATGCTGGAGACAGAACTGCACATAAGGTATTGCAATCCAGTTTTTATTGGCGTACTCTCTTCAAGGATGCCCGTAAGTTTGTCTTGTCTTGTGATGAATGTCAAAGAATTGGTAATATTAGTAGACATCAAGAAATGCCTATGAACTATTCACTTATTATTGAACCATTTGATGTTTGAGGCTTTGATTATATGTGACCTTTTCCTTCCTCTAATGGGTATACTCATATTTTAGTTGCTGTTGATTACGTTACTAAGTGGGTAGAAACTATTCCAACTAGTAGTGCTGATCATAACACCTCTATTAAGATGCTTAAAAAGTTATTTTTCCGAGGTTTGGAGTCCCTAGATACTTAATGACTGATGGTGGTTCACATTTTATTCATGGTGCTTTTCGTAAAATGCTTGCTAAGTATGATGTTAATCATAGAATTGCATCTCCATATCATCCATAGTCTAGTGGTCAAGTAGAACTTAGCAATAGAGAGCTTAAATTAATTTTGCAAAAGACTGTTAATAGATCTAGAAAGAATTGGTCCAAGAAACTTGATAGTGCATTATGGGCTTATAGAACTGCATACAAAAATCTATGGGTATGTCTCCGTATAAAATGGTTTATGGAAAAGCATGTCACTTACCTCTCGAACTAGAACATAAGGCATATTGGGCCATTAAAGAGCTCAATTATGATTTCAAACTTGCCGGTGAGAAGAACTATTTGACATTAGCTCACTTGATGAATGGAGAACCCAGGCTTATGAGAATGCCAAACTGTTTAAAGAAAAAGTTAAAAGATGGCATGACAAAAGGATACAAAAGCATGAGTTTAATGTAGGTGATTATGTTTTGCTATACAACTCTCATTTAAGATTTTTTTGCAGGCAAACTCCTCTCAAAATGGGAAGGTCCTTACGTCATTGAGGAGGTCTATCATTCTGGTGCCATGAAAATCAACAACTTCGAAGGAACAAATCCGAGGGTGGTGAACGGTCAAAGAATCAAACATTATATCTCAGGTAATCCTATAAATGTTGAAACTAATGTTATTGAAACCGTAACCCTGGAGGAGTATATAAGGGACACTTTCCAAAACATTCCAGTCTCCGAAAAGGAAGAGGTATGTGGTACGGTAAGTAAACCGACTCCAAAGCAGTTCTAATAGCAATTTTTCTCCGTTTTGGAATATTTAAGAAAATAGGGAAATAAGAAGTAGTCCGGGAAGGACACGAGGCATCCATGAGGGTGGAGGGCATGCCCTACCCCCTGGGCGCGCCCCTTACCTCGTGGGCACCTCGTGTGCTCTTCGGACTCTGTTTTCTTGCACGATACTTCTTTTGGTCGGTAATAATTCATTATATAATCTCCTGAAGGTTTTTACCACCGTACCACGCAATTATCCTTTGTTTTTGTTTCGAGCTGTTTCTGCCACAGATTTAGAGCAAGATGTCGTCTGAAGACTCCGATGAAGAAAGCTATGTCTCACATCTCATTGCCGATCCAAAGACCTATGGGGACCTATCTCCTTGTGGTCGAACTACGGATGATGAGGAGGATGCTCACTTGAGGATGATCAATGATTCAAGTTCGGAGGAGGAGGATGTCCCTCTACCTCAACCTGGGGATATGCACGTGAAGTTCAAGAAGTCTAGTCTCCCCAAGAGGGCTAAACTATCTAACAACCGATCTATTCCTTCTCGTTTTTGGCAGAAAAGCAAAGGAGATTTATGTGACAAGATCTTGAAGCTAGAATCGGAGGTCGATGATTTAAAGGAGGAGATCGCTCTTCTCAATTACAACATGAAAATGCTGAAGGCACAATTGTCATCATCATCACCAACAAAGAAGAACTGACTATCTGGTATGGGCACTCCCCTTGGCAACTGCCAAGCTTGGGGGAGGTTCCCCGGTATCGTATCACCATCACACCTTTTTACCTTTAGCGTTTTTCTTAGTTTGACCCTTTTAGCAATATTTTGATCTAGCAGCATAAAGTTTTAGTATGATCAAGTTTTGAGTTTTGCTTTATGATCCTTCTATGTAATCGAGTCTGTGAGCTATATAATAAAGATTAGCATTGAGTCAAGGGCTTTGCCATCTTGCTATGATCTTGAGGGAGTAAAAATAAAAGAGAAGAGAAAGAATGAAAAGAATTAAAGAAATCATATGGATCTTATGGAGAGTAATGACTTCACATATAAAGAGTATGATGAATAAAAGTTGTTGAGAGTTGACAAACATAGTTTTGGTCATCGTTGCAATTAATAGGAAGTAATAAAGAAAGAGAGGTTTTCACATATAAATATACTATCTTGGACATATTTTATGATTGTTGATGAGGACATCAACACCATTGTTACACCCACAGCCCCTACTGTTACATATACTGGACCAATTACTAGAGCTCGCGCACGCCAATTAAATTACCAGGTACTTTCGTTTCTTGGTAATGATTCTAATGTTCATGAGATTATGATGCTGCCTAAATTGGATACATTTGTTTTGCTTTCAAATGAAGGGCCTAGCTTGGAGAAGGATGAACATTGGAGCAAGAACACGCATGAAGTTGATGGCATGCGCAAGGGGATCAAGAACGGAGTTACAAGTGATGATTTCAGGACTTTGAAGCCGCCATAAGGAGTGCATGAAGCCATGGACGAAATATACAAGATGCCACTTCATAATATTCGTCCATAGGCTATTCTAGGTGTTGCGTCACCTTATTAATGGGCCAGGCCCATGTAATTTCGAAATACTTAAGTATAGGCTATTTTTAGAGTCCGTATGTGTGGGGAAACAAGAGTTAGGGTTGGTTTCGGACCCCACCCTCAAGGGCCACGAAATTCCCCTCTCTTCCTCCATATATACAGCCCTTAGGGCGTCGTTTAGACTTTGGGTTTTGTTTAGATTAAAAGTTCGCCATAGCTGCAACTTCGCGTACTTCGTTTGTGTCCAACGACCAGACCAAGACGTCACAGAACCCCACCTTGATCAATAAAGCTTTCATCTTATATTCGCAATATCCAGATTGCAATCTCAGTTTCTTGCTTGTTCTTCGTTTGCTCGCAGGAAACAGGCCCTCGTGGTCAAGGTTGATCGTGCTCCGGCGTGGTCAATAACCCCTCGGAAGTTGGTTTAGCGATTGCTAAGGCGCGACGTCTCGCACGTTCGTATGGACGTCAAGGTCGACTCCCACAGAAAACGATAGCCACCATCTCATCGAAACATCGGGACACCTTTGCCTCTATCAAGTGGTATCAGATTTCCAGGTTGCTCGGTGAGATTTTACAGTTTTTCGTAGATTAGATCGAGTCTGTTCTTCATACCTACAGTCCACGAAAAAGCCACACAAAAAAAATTAGGGTTAGTTCATCATATCCGAACCAATCTGAGCCTTTGCATAATCTTTTTAGGGTTTTTGCTTTGTTGAATTTGCGGTTGCATCGTCGTGTCAAGTTGCTGGTCTTAGAGTCTAGTCTTTTAGAGTTTCGAGTTCTGGTCATAAGTTGTCACGCCGCCGCCGCACCATCATCATCGCCCATCTACCACTTTTGCTTATCCGCCACCGCTCTGAATCCTTATCCATATACCACTACCAATCCGTATCCATATACCACCATCAATCTCTATCCATATACCACCACCGCTACCATATACCACCACCGCTGCCATATACCACAACCATATATCCACCACCAATCCGAGTTCTTCTCATATTAGGTTTGTTCTTGAGATCAATCTCAAATTCCGATTCGTGTTTCCTTGCCTGCGTAGGTCTCGGAAAAAAAGAAAAAAAAGAGTCTGGAGACCCCCGGGCAGTTTTTAGGCCAAAATTTTCACGGGCAAATTTTTTTCCCTATCCTATTTTTAGGCTTTTCTGAGTCTTTTGAGCCACGTGCCATCATAGTGATTACTTTTTCGTCGTCGCTGCCCTGATTTCCGAAAAAAAAAGTGAAATTCGTGCCCATCCTATCAGTTTGACGAGGGAAGAGTTTTGAGACACTCGCCATTATAGTAATTTTTCGCAAAAAAAAGAGGAGCGCAAAAAAAAGAGGAGCGCAAAAAAAAAGCGAAAAAAAAAGTTCCAGAGTGTGCTTTTCCCTTATTTACGTGCAGCGCCGTGATTTTGTTAGTGTTCTAGGCTCGCGTCTCTAGCACGGTCTAGCCTAGGACCAGCACAGTACCGTCGTTGAGCGTTTATTCAACTTTGCATCTCTGAATTGATTATTGCTGACCCTTTTTGCTACCATACTATAAGCCTTCCCAGCTCCACATACTCTACGTCGTGCGTTTGACTCTCCCTGGCAATCGCTCTATCCAAGCTTTTGAGAGTTTTGACTACAACGGTTGCCGATCACCGCCTGCTGCTGGGTAAGAACTGGTAAGAAATTTGAGATTTGCTTGACGGATTTGTGACCGCCACCACCACCTCTTGTTAGTAGTCTGTAGGATCATATTCTTGTGTGTTTCTATTGCTGCTAACCATGGCAGGATCACAAGCACGAGACTGACTAGGGAGAACATGACGAATAAGGAGTTGCATGATAAATTTCAGCAAATGATGAATGGACAGGTGCAGGATGTGCTAAACAGATTTGAAGAGGCCATGGAGAAGATAGATGGACATGGAGAAGACGTTCGAAACAAAGCTCGATGAACAGGTTTAATGAATTGCTCGCGCGTCTTCCACCACCACCACCGGCTGCACCTAACGCACCTCTACAACAAACAACGACGACTACACACATCGTGAAACAGCCCTCCGCCGAGCGAGCCGTCTCCCTCTTGCACCTGGCCAAACTGTTGGTGTTGCTGTTTGCTACTTCTGTGGCTCCTGCTGCTGATGCGGAGGAGGATGATTTTGCTGGCGATTACGAGGATGAGGTTGATCAAAATCAGAACTACGTGCCACCACCAGCACAGCAACCACTCAGGTCGTCCACATGCAAATAATGGCAATGGTAGGGCTCACCCTCAGGTACGAGATCATGACCATCTCCCTAAACTAAAATTGAATATTCCACCATTTGAGGGTAGATATGTTCCTGATATATATCTTACTTGGGAGTTAGAAATTGAACAACGATTTACATGTTTACAATATCCCGAGGAGAGACGTGTTCCTGCTGCTGTTTGTGCATTCACTAGTTTTGCATGTGTTTGGTGGTCTGATTGTAGATTATATCCCATTCCTGCTACTTGGGCTGCTTTGAAAACTGCTATGCGTACTCGTTGGGTTCCACCATATTATCAATGAATTACTTCAAAAATTGCAGCGCTTAAGACAGGGAAAAAATTCGTAGAAGAATATTATCAGGAATTACAAACTGGCATGATTAGATGTGGTATTGTTGAGGAGAATGAAGCTATGCTTGCACGTTTTATGGGTGGATTAAATAGAGAGATTAGACGATTCTAGAGTATAAGGAGTATACTAATATCACTCGTTTATTCCATCTTGCTTGTAAAGCTGAACGTGAAGTGCAGGATCGACAGGCATTGGCGCGGACTAACTTTTCTGCAGGTCGACCTTCATCATGGACACCACGTGCATCATCTACTTCCACACGTTCTGCTACACCGGCGCCTCCGTCGGCTACCACCTCCAACCGTGATACAATAAAGCAGGCACAATCACCACTATCTGCCAAGAGCACACCTTCGGCCTGCAAGACTAT
>NC_053022.1:233128684-233158214 GCF_003073215.2 Triticum urartu
TGATGAGGACATCAATACCATTGTTACACCCACAGCCCCTACTGTTACATATACTGGACCAATTACTAGAGCTCGCGCACGCCAATTAAATTACCAGGTACTTTCGTTTCTTGGTAATGATTCTAATGTTCATGAGATTATGATGCTGCCTAAATTGGATACATTTGTTTTGCTTACAAATGAAGGGCCTAGCTTGGAGAAGGATGAACATTGGAGCAAGAACACGCATGGAGCTGATGGCATGCGCAAGGGGATCAAGAACGGAGTTACAAGTGATGATTTCAGAACTTTGAAGCCGCCATAAGGAGTGCATGAAGCCTTGGACGAAATATACAACATGCCACTTCATAATATTCGTCCATAGGCTATTCTAGGTGCTGTGTCACCTTATTAATGGGCCAGGCCCATGTAATTTCGAAATACTTAAGTATAGGCTATTTTTAGAGTCCGTATGTGTGGGGAAACAAGAGTTAGGGTTGGTTTCGGGCCCCACCCTCAAGGGCCACGAAATTCCCCCCTCTTCCTCCATATATACAGCCCTTAGGGCATCGTTTGGACTTTGGGTTTTGTTTAGATTAAAAGTTCGCCATAGCTACAACTTCGCGTACTTCGTTTGTGTCCAACGACCAGACCAAGACGTCACAGAACCCCACCTTGATCAATAAAGCTTTCATCTTATATTCGCAATATCCCGATTGCAATCTCAGTTTCTTGCTTGTTCTTCGTTTGTTCACAGGAAACAGACCCTCGTGGTCAGGTTGATCGTGCTCCGGCGTGGTCAATAACCCTCGGAAGTTGGTTTAGCGATTGCTAAGGCGCGACGTCTCGCACGTTCGTAGTCGGATCGTCATGGTCGACTCCCACAGAAAATGATAGCCACCATCTCATCGAAACATCGGGACACCTTAGCCTCTATCACCAAGGTAGCAATTGGGTATATACGGGAACAATCTTGTGACACAAGGGATGATATGATACCAATATGACATGTTACGTATGCAATATATGGTGTAGATCACTAATGTGCACAAGTAACGTTGCCGGCAATACTCAAATGGCTAGTCTCGATAGGCAAGTGACGCAAAATGGGCTAGGGGTTATTAATGCAATGTCAAGGAAATATACAATGGAGGGATACCACGATACCAAGATGATATGGAGGTTACCGTCCGCGGTGATGATGAGTGGCAGTGATCTTGATGGAGATACCAAGATGATGGAGACTCGTCCCTAAGTAGTCGAAACACCTTAGGAAACGGAAAAACTACGAACTCAAAATCTCAAACGTCAAATGGTGGTTGCGGGAATGTAGTGGTGGTTTTGTGAAAGTGTAATGATGGGTTATACGAGTAGGCAATGCGGAAGTGGAGGGTAAGGTTGGCTATACACGGTGTCGGAGTTGAAAGCACGGTCCTTAAGTAGCCGAAACACCTTAGGAGACACAACTCACAACACTAACAAAATTGGGTTAAGTTGGGATGGTGGAAGTGTATGGTTGGTAAGCCTATGCGGAAGTGGTGGTGGTGGTTGATGAAGAAGCAACCGTCCCTAAGTAGCCTAGACACCTTAGGAGACTCAAATCACTCCTCAAGCAACCACTAATGCGATGGGGAACAAAATTGGTTAGGTTGCGGAAGTCGATGGTGGTTATGCGGAGGTTGTGGTGGAAGCCCTAGGCAAAGATGCCAAAGTTCTAAAAGTTTGATGGAGTCAAATGGTTATGGTAGTATTTTTTTGGAAGGGGGATGTCAAGAGCTTTTCAACGAGCTAAAGAACGCGAAAATAGGACTCCAGATGAATTAGTTATGGACAAAACGGTGAAACGGGGATGGCTGAGATGTCAGGGGCCGGAAATCCGGGACCTGATGTCCAGAACCATGCAAATTTGGCGCTCCAGGAGCCGGATGTCCGGCCGGGGACCCGGATGTCCGGCCCGACGAATCCAGATCTCGTTTGGGGCGGAAATTTTCGAATTGGGGGCGGAAATTGATGATTCCAAGGGCAAAATTTGATGAGATTTCGTGGATGGAAAGTGGGGAAACTTGGGGATATGCTAGATCCACTCGAAACCAAGAAAATCCATGGATCAAAATCAAAAAAACTTCCTCAAACCAACAAATCACAAAAAAAATTGGGGCTATTTTTGGTGGGGATTTTCGAATTTAGGACGAAATCAACAAAATTAGGCTAGAAAACACAACGGGGAGGCTCCGAAATCGTGATCAACGTGGCTCATGATACCAAGATGATGTAGGGTAGAACCATAGTGGCCTGATCTTTCACGAAAGGAGCGGATCCCGCGAAGAACACGAAGAACATGAGGGGAATCACAAGGAGAAACACGAGGGGAAACACGAGAGAATCACTCAAACCAACAAGAACAATCACACATGTGCTAGATCCTCGAAACACAAGAAGATACACGATCCAAATCCAACATGGGACGATACAAAGGGTAGCCGGTTCTTCTCCATGAGGAGGTCTTGAATCCACAAGGGGATCTTCCCGTAAAGGGGTCTTGAATCCAAGGTGGATCTTCTCCGAAGAGGGGCCGCGGTCTCTCTCAAGGAGTAGATCCGATATGGATGAGCGAAGCTCTATCTCACAAATGAGCTAACACAACGCTGACCCTAAAACATAGGTGGAGGGGGAGTATGTATAGTCTAAGGGGCGAAGGGGTACATGGGCCTTGGCGGTTTGTCCGATTTCACGTGCATCTTCAGGAGGGTCCTCTTGATACCTAATCATGCATAACATTCTGGACTTAGGTAGTAGCCATGCCTCGAGAGGATCAAATGGGATATCACTAAGGAAAGAAGTCACCTCGTTCTCGGGAGCTCTAGCTGGTGCTCGTGTCATGGGGATGATCGTAGGATGCTCCGCATCAAGCTCAGTCCCGACAGAAGAGTTACACAAACTCGAAATGCAAGGAGGTAGCCTATGAAATCAGAAATAGAGCATATCTGTGAGTGTCACCCCTGCGAGGAGTTAAACATTTTGGGGTCAAGGGAAAGTTAGCCCCAAGATTTGTAGGACCGTACCGTGTTTTGGAACACATGGGAGAGGTTGCCTACAAGTTGGAGTTACCCGAAGGACTATTAGGAGTTCATGATGTGTTTCACGTTTCCCATTTGAAGAAGTGCCATGCCGAGATGGCCGATATTCCTCTGAGAGATACAGTGCCCCTGGAAGCAATTCAGTTGGATAGTGATTTGACATATGAGAAACCTATCAAAATTCTTGAGTTTGCTAGCCGAGTTACTCGCAGCAAGGTTATCAAGTTTTGCAAAGTTCAGTGGAGCCACCATACCGAGGAGGAAGCCTGTCGGTGTCAAAACCGGCGGATCTCGGGTAGGGGGTCCCGAACTGTGCGTCTAGGCCGGATGGTAACAGGAGGCAAGGGACACGGTGTTTTACCCAGGTTCGGGCCCTCTTGATGGAGGTAAAACCCTACGTCCTGCTTGATTAATATTGAAGATATGTGTAGTACAAGAGTAGATCTACCACGAGATCAGAGAGGCTAAACCCTAGAAGCTAGCCTATGGTATGATTGTATGTTGTGATTGTTGTCCTACGGACTAAAACTCTTCGATTTATATAGACACCGGAGAGGGTTAGGGTTACACAAGGTCGGTTACAAAGGAGGAGATATCCATATACGTATTTCCTAGCTTGCCTTCCACGCCAAGTAGAGTCCCATCCGGACACGAGACGAAGTCTTCAATCTTGTATCTTCATAGTCTAACAGTCCGGCCGATGGAGATAGTCCGGCTGTCCGGGGACCCCCTAATCCAGGACTGCCACAGTAGCCCCTGAACCAGGCTTCAATGACGACGAGTCCGGCGTGCAGTATTGTCTTCGGCATTGCAAGGCGGGTTCCTTCTTCAATACATGACAGAAGAAGTTGAATACGAGGATAGTGTCCGACCCTGCAAAATAAGTTCCACATTCCACCGTAGAGAGAATAATGTTTTCGCAGATCTAATTCGCTAGCTTGTTTTGGCAACATGACGTTACGTCATGGCCCGGTGATTATTCGAACCGTTTCTTTTAACCAGCCATGCACATAACGCGAGGCAGTTTTTCGACACGTCTTGTCAAAGCAGAGATCGTGTCCCCTTATTACGGGATTCTCATCAATACGGGCATGGGTAACCCAACCGCGCCATCAATTACGGCGCTTGGGGGATAAGCGAGTTTTACCAGGCAAGTGGGGACGCTTAGTTTTGTCCGCCCATATAAAGGGATAAGGATTAACCTTTCTATCCACGCCTTCTTCCTCCTCTGCTCATCCACTCCCGCACACTCGAGCTCTAGCGCCCAAGTCCTCACTTCCATCTCAACCTTCTCCAACCATGTCCAGAGCGGGAGGCAAGTGGATGGTCTCCTCCGTTACGGAGGGAGACGTCAAGAAACTGAGGAGAGCCGGATACTTGCCCGACGACATCGCGCACCGGCTCCCAGATGAGGGGCAACTCATCCCCACCCCCAGGCCCCATGAGAGGGTTGTATTCCTCACCCATTTCTTCCGCGGACTGGGATTCCCTCTCCATCCCTTCGTCCGGGGGCTCATGTTCTATTACGGCCTGGATTTCCACGATCTGGCCCCGAACTTCATCCTCAACTTCTCGGCGTTTATCATCGTGTGCGAGGCCTTTCTCCGCATCAAGCCCCACTTCGGCCTATGGCTGAAGACCTTCAACGTCAACCCGAAGGTGGTGGGCGGCCGCCAGGCGGAGTGCGGAGGTGCTATGGTGGGCAATATGCCCAACATAACATGGCTCGAGGGCTCCTTTGTGGAAACCATAAAGGAGTGGCAATCGGGGTGGTTCTATATCACCGAGCCGCGCGACCCTGCATGGGTAGCGGCCCCCGAGTTTCGATCTGGCACCCCCATGCGGCTCAACTCCTGGAAGGAGAAGGGCCTGTCCTGGGGTAATTCAAAAGAGCTGACCGGACCCTAGACATGTATTCAAAACATGGTGGACAAGAAGCTCAAGCTCGTCAACATAGTCCAGGTTATGCTCATCCACCGGATACTCCCGTGCCAACAACGGGAGTTCACCTTGTGGGAGTTCAATCCGGCACAGCACCGAACTCTGAACAGGCTCTTCGACACGACTCATGAAGATGCCTGGAGGGTGCTGTTCAAGAGCGCCGAGGTCCCTCCCCCCATTATTGAGGATCACGGATTCAGCGCGAAGCCCCAAGCCAGCGCGGTAAGTTGTTTTACCTTTCACAGGATACTTATTTTTATATAGATTGACTCTATGCGGGATCTAAACTCCCATGCCGTTAACAGGACTGGCAGAAGATGGCCGGACAAATCGACTGTCCGGCTCCCTTGCCCGAAGGCCCTGCAGACGCCCTTTTGGCGAAGATGTTGACTCCGGCCCCTTATAAGGTGCCAGAGAAGACCAAGAAGGCCAAGGGAGCTCGAAAGACTTCCCGACGCCAGGCATCGTCGGACTCACCGTCCGATGACTCTGCGGCACACTCCTCCCCCGAAGACGAGGAAGAGGAAGAAGAGGCTCCCCCACCGACTGGGGGAGACAAGAAAAGGAAGGCCGCCCCAACTGGGGAGGCCGGAGGGTCCAACAAGGGAAGGACTCTCCTTCCGGACAGCTCCACCACCGCCGACGAAAGTGAAGACGAGTGGTTGCCGAGGGCCAACCCCAGGGGAGATCGTAAGTATTCGGATACCAAAGTAACCCATAGGATTCCTTTGTCGCATTGCTTTCCCTAATCGCCGAACATAATTACGCAGGCCAACATGAGCCAATATCGAGGTATCATCGGACGGCTCCCTGGGTTCGTTGGACATGGATAGCGATCTAGTCCCGTCCCGACTGCCACCTCCCCTCATCCTGCCGACGACGCCGAGGTGTTGTCTCAAGAGGCACCGGATCGAGGGGAGACAGCCCCGGAGGTGCCTCAAGGCGACCTTCCGGACTCCGGGAGCAGAGGGGACGGGGCCCCTAAGAGCTCCGAGTTTGGCCCTTAGCCGAACACCGCGCCGGAACCTCCAGCGGTTCCGGGCTCGGGCAGGCTGTCTCCTTCTAAGAGGGGTGAGACGCCTGTGCCAGTGACCTCTGTCCATCCAGAGGCGCCGGACAATCTGTTGGAAGCGCTTCGCAGCGCTTCCATCGAGGAAGAGCACCGCACTATCATGAGTGCGGTGATCCAGAAGGTTCAGTCCGCCAAGAGCAAATTGACTGAAGCCTGTACTAGCCTTCTAACAGGCTTTGCGGTAAGTGTTTTAAAATGTAGTAGAAGTATTACCGCATAGACAGTAGCCCCTGATGCTTTGTTCGGTGTTCGCAAAGAAAAGCCGAACAGAGGATCAAATAATATCGCAGGAGTCTAATATAAGTATGTCAATATGCATATGCAGACTTCTCTGCTGGCGTCCGCCGCACTAATTACGGAGGTCGCCGTACTGAAGCAGGACCTCGATGGGTCCAAGAAAGAGCTCGGCCTTGTCAAGAGGCAGCTCGAGGAGAACGAGGGTAAGTAATACCCCGTCTAGAGATATATGTATATATAAGAAAGGACGCGATTGCAGAATGACAGGATCATTGTATGTTTTGCCAGGGGCCACGGCCGAGGTGGCGACCCTGAAGCAAGCGCTGACCAAGGCCGAAGAGACAGCGGCCAAGGAGCGCACCGAGCGAGAGAGGCATGAGGCTCGGGTGGGCGAGGTGCAGCAAGAGCTCCAGGCTCTCGTGACGAAGCATGAAGCATTGGAGCTTGACTTGAAGACGCGAGAGTCTGAGCTTGCCGCGGCCCGTGAGAGCGCAAAGAGTGCCAAGGCCAAGGCCCAGAAGGCCCTTCAGGAGATCGACGCGATGAAGAAGATAGCGGCGGGTAAGGCTTTCTATATGCAAAGCAAGCATGTAAAAGTAAATTATCGATTACTTACCCGGATCCGGAGCTCTTCAGGAGCATTCGTAGATTTGCCCCGCAGTGTGTCCGATGCCGCACAATTTTACCAGGCCGAGGACGGGAGCTCGACGGAGAAGTTGTTCTGGTCTCAGTATGCTGAGGCCGAACATCTGGTGCCAATGAGCGACCAGCTGAAGCAGATGGTCGAGCTACATAAGGCGGCGGATTAGGCCATGAAGGGCTTCATAGTCCGGTTGTGGCCTGGCGACGCCCTTCCGAACAGCTTCTTCGGCCTGGTGAGGCGGCTTGTGGATGCCTGCCCACGGCTGGAGGTCGTTAAGCAATCCGTCTGCATTGAAGGTGCACGCCTGGCTTTCGCCCGTGTAAAAACGCAGTGGGTCAAGCTAGACGCCGTGAAGCTGATCAAGGAGGGGCCGCCGGAGGGCAAGGAGCACCGCCACCCCAGGATGTACTACGAGGGTGTTCTGCCGCGCGCCCGTCTTATCGCGGATGAGTGTTCACAAAATGTAATATTTGAATGAGACTTGCTCGTTTTGTCCTGTATGTATGAAAACTTGTATCATATTCACTATGCAACGCTTGTGTGAATTTAAAATATTACCTTCTGTTTGCCTGTTTATCCAATCTGAGAGATGGCTAGTCCTCGACTTCTGCCCCCATGCCATGAGTGCTGGGGTGTTTGGGATAAACCTGAGCACTCTTGCTCCCATGTTTGGGTCCTTCGAGGGAGGTGCTCAGCACAACGAACAAGGCAACCAGACTAATAATGCTTTATCACTCTCACTTAGCCATAGAATTCTATAATTTTAAATTTCGGCGAAGCCCCTGGTATTCGGAAGGCCGAATTCGGGGCACGATACACGCCTGTAAGCCGGACGGAGCCGGCCCCTCGCCCTAAGCGGCATAAGTCTTGATGAGGACATCAATACCATTGTTACACCCACAGCCCCTACTGTTACATATACTGGACCAATTACTAGAGCTCGCGCACGCCAATTAAATTACCAGGTACTTTCGTTTCTTGGTAATGATTCTAATGTTCATGAGATTATGATGCTGCCTAAATTGGATACATTTGTTTTGCTTTCAAATGAAGGGTCTAGCTTGGAGAAGGATGAACATTGGAGCAAGAACACGCATGAAGTTGATGGCATGCGCAAGGGGATCAAGAACGGAGTTACAAGTGATGATTTCAGGACTTTGAAGCCGCCATAAGGAGTGCATGAAGCCATGGACGAAATATACAAGATGCCACTTCATAATATTCGTCCATAGGCTATTCTAGGTGCTGCGTCACCTTATTAATGGGCCAGGCCCATGTAATTTCGAAATACTTAAGTATAGGCTATTTTTAGAGTCCGTATGTGTGGGGAAACAAGAGTTAGGGTTGGTTTCGGACCCCACCCTCAAGGGCCACGAAATTCCCCTCTCTTCCTCCATATATACAGCCCTTAGGGCGTCGTTTAGACTTTGGGTTTTGTTTAGATTAAAAGTTCGCCATAGCTGCAACTTCGCGTACTTCGTTTGTGTCCAACGACCAGACCAAGACGTCACAGAACCCCACCTTGATCAATAAGCTTTTCATCTTATATTCGCAATATCCAGATTGCAATCTCAGTTTCTTGCTTGTTCTTCGTTTGCTCGCAGGAAACAGGCCCTCGTGGTCAGGTTGATCGTGCTCCGGCGTGGTCAATAACCCCTCGGAAGTTGGTTTAGCGATTGCTAAGGC
Source organism: Triticum urartu (assembly GCF_003073215.2). Classification (NCBI taxonomy): domain Eukaryota; kingdom Viridiplantae; phylum Streptophyta; class Magnoliopsida; order Poales; family Poaceae; genus Triticum; species Triticum urartu. Next base: position 233,137,320 of record NC_053022.1, read on the forward strand.
GCGACGTCTCACACGTTCGTAGTCGGATCGTCAAGGTCGACTCCCACAGAAAACGATAGCCACCATCTCATCAAACATCGGGACACCTTTGCCTCTATCAAGTGGTATCAGATTTCCAGGTTGCTCGGTGAGATTTTTACAGTTTTTCGTAGATTAGATCGAGTCTGTTCTTCATACCTACAGTCCACGAAAAAGCCACAAAAAAATTAGGGTTAGTTCATCATATCCGAACCAATCTGAGCCTTTGCATAAACTTTTTAGGGTTTTTGCTTTGTTGAATTTGCGGTTGCATCGTCGTGTCAAGTTGCTGGTCTTAGAGTCTAGTCCTTTAGAGTTTCGAGTTTTAGTCATAAGTTGTCACGCCGCCGCCGCACCATCATCAACGCCCATCTACCACTTTTGCTTATCCGCCACTGCTCTGAATCCATATCCATATACCACCACCAATCCGTATCCATATACCACCACCAATTTGTATCCATATACCACCACCGCTACCATATACCACCACCGCTGCCATATACCACAACCATATATCCACCACCAATCCGAGTTCTTCTCATATTAGGTTTGTTCTTGAGATCAATCTCAATTCCGATTCGTGTTTCCTTGCCTGCGTAGGTCTCGGAAAAAAGAAAAAGAAAAAAAAAGAGTCTGGAGACCCCCGGGCAGTTTTTAGGCCAAAATTTTCACGGGCAAAAATATTTTTTCCCTATCCTATTTTTAGGCTTTTCTGAGTCTTTTGAGCCACGTGCCATCATAGTGATTTTTTGTTGCACTTTTTCGTCGTCGCTGCCCTGATTTCCGAAAAAAAAAGTGAAAAAAAAATTTCGTGCCCATCCTATCAGTTTGACGAGGGAAGAGTTTTGAGACACTCGCCATTATAGTAACTTTTCAAAAAAAAAAAAGAGGAGCGCACAAAAAAAAAGAGGAGCGCAAAAAAAAGCGAAAAAAAAAGTTCCAGAGTGTGCTTTTCCCTTATTTACGTGCAGCGCCGTGATTTTGTTAGTGTTCTAGGCTCGCGTCTCTAGCACGGTCTAGCCTAGGACCAGCACAGTACCGTCGTTGAGCGTTTATTCAACTTTGCATCTCTGAATTGATTATTGCTGACCCTTTTTGCTACCATACTATAAGCCTTCCCAGCTCCACATACATCTACGTCGTGCGTTTGACTCTCCCTGGCAATCGCTCTATCCAAGCTTTCGAGAGTTTTGACTACAACGGTTGCCGATCACCGCCTGCTGCTGGGTAAGAACTGGTAAGAATTTGAGATTTGCTTGACGGATTTGTGACACCCGCCACCACCACCTCTTGTTAGTATTCTGTAGGATCATATTCTTGTGTGTTTTCTATTGTTGCTAACCATGGCAGGATCACAAGCCGACGAGACTGACTGGGAGAACATGACGAATCAGGAGTTGCATGATAAATTTCAGCAAATGATGAATGGACAGGTGCAGGATGTGCTAAACAGATTTGAAGAGGCCATGGAGAAGATAGATGACATGGAGAAGACGTTCGAAACAAAGCTCGATAACAGGTTTAATGAATTGCTCGCGCGTCTTCCACCATCACCACCGGCTGCACCTAACGCACCTCTACAACAACAACGACGACGACTACCTACACATCGTGAAACAGCCCTCCGCCGAGCGAGCCGTCTCCCTCTTGCACCTGGCCAAACTGTTGGTGCTGCTGTTGCTACTTCTATGGCTCCTGCTGCTGATGCGGAGGAGGAGGATTTTGCTAGCGATTACGAGGATGAGGTTGATCAAAATCAGAACTACGTGCCACCACCAGCACAGCAACCATCAGGTCGTCCACATGCAAATAATGGCAATGGTAGGGCTCACCCTCAGGTACGAGATCATGACCATCTCCCTAAACTAAAATTGAATATTCCACCATTTGAGGGTAGATATGTTCCTGATATATATCTTACTTGGGAGTTAGAAACTGAACAACGATTTACATGTTTACAATATCCCGAGGAGAGACGTGTTCCTGCTGCTGTTTGTGCATTCACTAGTTTTGCATGTGTTTGGTGGTCTGAGCATTGTAGATTATATACCATTCCTGCTACTTGGGCTGCTTTGAAAACTGCTATGCGTACTCGTTGGGTTCCACCATATTATCAACGTGAATTACTTCAAAAATTGCAGCGCTTAAGACAGGGAAAAAATTCTGTAGAAGAATATTATCAGGAATTACAAACTGGCATGATTAGATGTGGTATTGTTGAGGAGAATGAAGCTATGCTTGCACGTTTTATGGGTGGATTAAATAGAGAGATTCAGACGATTCTAGAGTATAAGGAGTATACTAATATCACTCGTTTATTCCATCTTGCTTGTAAAGCTGAACGTGAAGTGCAGGATCGACAGGCATTGGCGCGGACTAACTTTTCTGCAGGTCGACCTTCTTCATGGACACCACGTGCATCATCTACTTCCACACGTTCTGCTTCACCGGCGCCTCCGTCGGCTGCCACCTCCAACCGTGATACAATAAAGCAGGCACAATCACCACTATCTGCCAAGAGCACACCTTCTGGGCCTGCAAAGAGCTCTTCTTCATCCATGGCATCAACAGGGCAAACACATGATATTATTTGTCGACGTTGCAAGGGTGGAGGTCATTATGCGAGAGAATGCCCATCTAAGCGTGTGATGATTGTTACTGAGGATGGTGGGTAGGGTCCCTAGTGACTATGATGAGGAGACTTTGGCTCTTATTACACGTGACGAACACGGTGGAGACGATTCTGATCATGAGACGCAATACATGGCTCCTGAAGATGCTGACAGGTATAATGTAGTAAGTTTAGTTGCTCAACGTGTTTTGAGTGTGCAGGTTACACAAGCTGAGCAAAATCAGAGGCATAATTTGTTCCATACAAAGGGAGTTGTGAAGGAAACGTCGTTCGCTCAATGAGGGAGTTGTGAATTCTGTTCGCGTGCATCATAGATGGAGGGAGTTGCAACATAACTTGGCTAGCATGGAGATGGTGGAGAAGCTATCTCTCACCACAAGACCACATCCACATCCTTACTACATCCAATGGTTCAACAACAGCGGCAAGGTTAAGGTAACACGTACTGTTCGTGTGCATTTTAGTATCTCTACATATGCTGATTATGTTGATTGTGATGTGGTACCTATGCAAGCATGTTCCTTATTACTTGGTAGACCATGGCAATTTGATAAATCTATTCACCATGGTAGAAACAATCAGTATACTCTTGTTCATAAGGATAAAAATATTACTTTGCTTCCTATGACTCCTGATTCCATTTTGAAAGATGATATTAATAGAGCTAATAAAGCAAAACAGGAGAAAACTAAGAGTGAAAATCAGATTGTGGCAAAAGAATTTGAGCAACAAATGCAGCCTAATAATAATAAACAATCTAGTGTTGCTTCTGAAATTAAATTGAAAAGTGCATATTTAGATTCGACGTACGGGATGAGGATGATATTACAGTTATCTGTGGTATTGCCAAAATCTGAATATGGGGAGGAGTCTTATGGAGTGCGTGGGAGATCAAATCTGTTTGCTATGCTTTTGTGTGCAAAGAGGTATTTTCATTCGAGGACGTGCCTTCCTCTTTGCCTCCTGCTGTCACTAACATTTTGCAGGAGTTCGCCGACGTCTTTCCACAAGACGTGCCACCGGGATTACCACCTATTCGCGGGATTGAGCATCAAATTGACTTAATTCCCGGTGCATCATTACCCAACCGTGCACCATACCGTACCAATCCAGAGGAGACGAAGGAGATTATGCGTCAAGTACAAGAACTGCTCGACAAAGGTTATATACGCGAATCCCTTAGTCCTTGTGCTGTTCCTATCATTTTAGTGCCGAAAAAGGATGGTACGTCGCGTATGTGCGTTGATTGTAGAGGCATTAATAATATTACTATTCGTTATCGTCATCCTATTCCTAGGCTAGATGATATGCTTGATGAATTGAGTGGCTCTACAATATTCTCCAAAGTTGATTTGCGTAGTGGTTACCATCAAATTCGTATGAAATTGGGAGATGAATGGAAAACAGCATTTAAAACTAAGTTTGGATTATATGAGTGGTTAGTCATGCCTTTTGGGTTAACTAATGCACCTAGTACTTTCATGAGGTTAATGAACGAAGTTTTACGTGCTTTCATTGGACGATTTGTGGTAGTTTACTTTGATGACATATTGATTTATAGCAAATCTTTGGAGGAACATTTGGAACATTTACGTGCTGTTTTTATTGCTCTACGTGATGCACGTTTGTTTGGTAACCTTGGAAAGTGCACCTTTTGCACCGACCGAGTATCTTTTCTTGGCTATGTTGTTACTCCACAGGGAATTGAAGTTGATAAAGCCAAGATTGAAGCTATTGAGAGTTGGCCGCAGCCCAAAACGGTCACACAAGTGAGGAGTTTCCTTGGCCTCGCTGGTTTTTATAGGCGTTTTGTGAGAGATTTCAGCACCATTGCTGCACCTCTCAACGAGCTTACAAAGAAGGATGTACCTTTTGTTTGGGGTACCGCACAGGAAGAAGCCTTCACGGTATTGAAAGATAAGTTGACACATGCTCCTTTACTCCAACTTCCTAATTTCAATAAGACTTTTGAGCTTGAATGTGATGCTAGTGGAATTGGATTAGGAGGTGTGTTATTACAAGATGGAAAACCTGTTGCATACTTTTCTGAAAAATTGAGTGGGCCTAGTCTGAACTATTCTACTTATGATAAAGAATTATATGCTCTTGTTCGGACCATAAAACATGGCAACATTATTTATGGCCCAAGGAATTTGTTATACATTCTGATCATGAATCTTGAAACACATTAAAAGTCAAGCAAAACTGAACCGTAGACATGCTAAATGGGTTGAATTCATTGAGACTTTCCCTTATGTGATTAAACACAAGAAGGGTAAAGAAAATGTTATTGCTGATGCTTGTCTCGTCGTTATACTATGCTTTCACAACTTGACTTTAAAATATTTGGTTTGGAGACCATCAAGATCAATATGTCATGATGCTGAATTTAAAGATGTATTGCAGAATTGTAAGGAAGGGAGAACTTGGAACAAGTTCATTCTTAACGATGGATTTGTGTTTCGTGCTAACAAGCTATGCATTCCAGCTAGCTCCATTCGTCTTTTGTTGTTGCAGGAGGCGCATGGAGGAGGATTAATGGACACTTTGGCGTCAAGAAGACGGAGGATATACTTGCTACACATTTCTTTTGGCCAAAGATGAGACGGGATGTTGAGCGTTTTGTTGCTCACTGCACTACATGTCAAAGAGCTAAGTCACGACTCAATCCTCATGGTTTATATATGCCTTTGCCTGTACCTAGTGTTCCTTGGGAGGATATATCTATGGACTTTGTTTTAGGTTTACCTCGAACAAAGAAGGGGAGGGATAGCATATTTGTTGTCGTGGATAGGTTCTCGGAAATGGCACACTTTATACCATGTCATAAAACCGATGATGCTGTTAATGTTGCTGATTTGTCCTTTTGTTAAATTATTCGCTTACATGGTGTGCCAAATACTATTTTTTCAGATCGTGATACTAAATTTCTTAGCCACTTTTGGAGATGTTTATGGGCTAAGTTGGGGACTAAGCTGCTTTTTAGTACTACTTGTCACCCCCAAACTGATGGACAAACTGAAGTAGTCAATAGAACATTGTCTACTATGCTTAGGGCTGTTTTGAAGAATAACAAGAAAATGTGGGAAGAATGCTTGCCTCATATTGAATTTGCTTATAATCGTTCATTGCATTCTACTACTAAGATGTGCCCTTTTGAAATTGTGTATGGTTTCCTACCTCGTGCACCTATTGATTTGTTGCCTCTTCCATCTTCAGAGAAGGTTAATTTTGATGCTAAAGAACGTTCTGAATTGATTTTAAAAATGCATGAGTTAACTAAGGAAAACATTGAGCGTATGAATGCTAAATATAAACATGCTGGAGATAAGGGTAGAAAACATGTTGTGTTTGTGCCTGGAGATCTTGTTTGGTTACATTTGCGTAAAGATAGATTTCCTAATCTGCGCAAATCAAAGTTAATGCCATGTGCTGATGGTCCTTTTAAGGTGTTAGAGAAAATAAATGATAATTCATATAAACTTGAGCTACTGTAGATTTTGGGGTTAGTCCCACTTTTAACATTGCAGATTTGAAGCCTTATTTGGGTGAGGAAGATGAGCTTCCGTCGAGGACGACTTCATTTCAAGAAGGGGAGGATGATGAGGACATCAATACCATTGTTACACCCACAGCCCCTACTGTTACATATACTGGACCAATTACTAGAGCTCGCGCACGCCAATTAAATTACCAGGTACTTTCGTTTCTTGGTAATGATTCTAATGTTCATGAGATTATGATGCTGCCTAAATTGGATACATTTGTTTTGCTTTCAAATGAAGGGCCTAGCTTGGAGAAGGATGAACATTGGAGCAAGAACACGCATGGAGTTGATGGCATGCGCAAGGGGATCAAGAACGGAGTTACAAGTGATGATTTCAGGACTTTGAAGCCGCCATAAGGAGTGCATGAAGCCATGGACGAAATATACAAGATGCCACTTCATAATATTCGTCCATAGGCTATTCTAGGTGCTGCATCACCTTATTAATGGGCCAGGCCCATGTAATTTCGAAATACTTAAGTATAGGCTATTTTTAGAGTCCGTATGTGTGGGGAAACAAGAGTTAGGGTTGGTTTCGGACCCCACCCTCAAGGGCCACGAAATTCCCCTCTCTTCCTCCATATATACAGCCCTTAGGGCGTCGTTTAGACTTTGGGTTTTGTTTAGATTAAAAGTTCGCCATAGCTGCAACTTCATGTACTTCGTTTGTGTCCAACGACCAGACCAAGATGTCACAGAACCCCACTTTGATCAATAAAGCTTTCATCTTATATTCGCAGTATCCAGATTGCAATCTCAGTTTCTTGCTTGTTCTTCATTTGCTCGCAGGAAACAGACCCTCGTGGTCAGGTTGATCATGCTCCGGCGTGGTCATAACCCCTCGGAAGTTGGTTTAGCGATTGCTAAGGTGCGGCGTCTCACACGTTCGTAGTCGGATCGTCAAGGTCGACTTCCACAGAAACGATAGCCACCATCTCATCGAAACATCGGGACACCTTTGCTCTATCAAATTTTATTTGAATTAGGAAAAATATGCCATTTTTCAAAATTGCATTAGAGGCCCAAATAAATGTTCACTTTGTCCGGAATGTTATTAGGGGACCGAGAAAATTTATTTTAGGATTTTTGGAGTTCGTTTAGTATTTGTTTTATTTGTTTTTCTGCGTCAGGTTTACAAAAAAGAGCACCGACCTAACGGGCCGTGCCCAACTAGGACACCGCCCGGACGGCTTTTTAAGGTAGGCCCTAGGCCCGACAGCCCAAGCCACCCCGCTGCCCTGCCGAACCCTTGCGCCGCACGTCGCCCACCTCCGCCAGCGCCGCACGCCACCGCTCCGCCGCTCGCCGTCCCACCGTCCCGCCGCCCCGTCGGAGCCGCGCCATCGCCGCCCCGCCTTCCCGCTACCACCGACCTCGCCGGTGGTAGCCCGCCGACGCCGAGGTAGCCGCCGCCGTCCGGTTTTCTCGGGAAAACCGTTGCTTTTTTAGAAAAACCCTAGATCTAGTTTTTTTAAATAGATTGGTTCGTTCGGTTTTCCGTCGGTTTATTTATTTAGCGGACATTCGTCTGTATGTTCGTTTTAACGAATGTTGTTCGTCTGTTAGTCCGAGATAGCAAACGTTCGTTCGTTAGCCTGTTCATCAGTTTTTCCTTTTTGAGGGATTTTCCGCGATTATTTTCCATCGCGATTTGTGCCCTAATCTTTGATCTAAGATATTTTTTCGCTCGTTTATCGAAATCAGGTGAAACAAGTGCCTAGATCTTTGTCTCGAAGTCCTCTTTATGTTTAACCAACTTGACCAAGATTTTGGTACTGTAAAATTTGACTTTATTCCAGATTAGTAATCGGATCTTGTTTCTTTTGTAGTTTGTGTTTTGTTGCTCCGTTTGATTTGATTCTTTTTGCAAACCGGAGTTCTTCAGTTGAACTTTCTGGTTAGATCTTCTTATTTGAGTTTTCCCTGTGCATCTTTGCTTGATTGCTTATGTATGCTATTGTTTGTTTGTGATAGAACACCAGGAGTGCGAAGCGTAGTACTACGAGTCACTAGGTTTTGCAGATCGTCGGCAAGGCAAGTAACACATTGATCATACTCTTTCATACCTAGTTTTTATGCATTACTTACAATCCTCAAACACTGCATGATTAGGATGTGATTAACATGTGGGTATTGGGAAGTAGTTGATGAGGTAGAACCTATTACCTGTTTCATTATCAAACCCTTGGGAGTTACTTCTACGTTATGCTTATATTGTTATGCTATGCTAGTAGACGTGGATTGGGTTTGAGTGTATCCAATGACAGATGTGAGTGTTTAATTAATGGTTCAATTCTAAGGTGGCAACTTCAATACACATCTGGGTGGATTGTTGGTTTTGGGCACCTGGGGTTATACCAGTGTTGTCCTAGGAGATCCCGGGGTTATACCGTGTGATCCTCCTATGGTCCGCCACCCAGGCTCAAAGGGATCATAAGATTATTCATGCTAGAAACTTCCGTGTGCAGCCACAAGCTATTATGGGCTCTAGCATAGTTGTGTTGGTTGCATGACCTCTTCCAGTGGTAGGCTAGCAGATGTAGGGGATGTAGGTTGGTACTGTCTACCCGGGGTTAGAGTTAAAGCTTCTGAAAGACTGTGTCTCGGTCATCCGTTTCTCAAACACCATGTAGTGCGAGAAATCCAACGGAGGAGATCGAGTCTTGTGGGGAAAAGTGCGCAAACCTCTGCAGAGCGTACAAACTAATCATGGTTAGCCGTGTCCCTGGTTATGGACAACTTGAGTATCTGGTTCTTGGATTATCATATGGATCTCATCACTCTAAATTAATTTGTTGGGTTGATAATTACTTATACTTGGGATTGAGATGGGGGTACCATTCTCAATGTTTCAACCACCATGATAGTTAAGTAAAGTATATTCCTTTGTTGTAGGGAAAAATTGGCTTTTCGCAAAAACATTATAACCATAGAGCCTCCACCAGCCAAATATGCATCTAGTGATAGCATTGACCTGTTCATTGCTCTACTGTGCTATATTGCTAGCATATTCCATGTGCTGGCCCGTTTTCGGGCTGCAACATATCATGTTGCAGACTTTTTAGACGAGAAGATGTGGTAGGTCATTTGTCATGCACTCAGCTATGCCGTTGGAGTTGATGGACTCACTTTATCTTCCAAGTCTTCCGCTGTTATCTTATTTAGATGGCCTTAAGCCATATTTATTGTAATAAGTTCTCTCTTGTGACATTCGTTGTAATAAGTGTGTGATTGCTACTCTGTTATAAATCCTTCGAGTACTGTGTGTGTCAGCATTACCGATCCAGGGATGACACTGAACACAGAGACTTGACTGTCTAAGGTCGGGTCGCTACAAGATGGTATCAGAGCACACGTTGAATGTAGGACATGACCACTAAGATGAGCCATAGGACACTCTTCTCTACTCATTTCTGACTCCTCTCCATTTTCTACTCTTTAGGATGGCAAACTCAAGGAACAAATTTCACAGCCAGATGAAGACACCCCGTTTGGACGACATTTGAAGGAAGTCACTAGGTACCTGAACATCGGAATACCAAGCTTCAACGGGACCTACACCGCCACTTTACCAGAAGAGGAGCGTTGGTTGATTCGAGTTCAAGTTCCAGGAAGGACATTCACGCCAGTCACTAAACCCATAGTGTTTTCCTTTGACGCACCAACCTGGAGTCTAGGCAAGAGCATGGCAGCCCACATCGCTATAGGACGCATCGGCGAAGTTTACCACAAGGAGCTTAAGGACACTATCTACCAGATATGTGGGCACCGAGATGAGCAATGGGAGATAGTCAGCACCAGGAGGGACAGGTCCATAGCAGCTTTCATCCAGAAGTTAAACCAACACATTCGACGCCAGGAGAACCAGGTGTGTGCAAGCATGATAGATTTGAAGAAGGCGATGACCAGGATCACAGAGCTAGAAGAGGAGCTTAAGTCTACACGCGATGGATATGAGGAGGAAATAATGATACTTGTGGAGAGGAATGACGACATGACGAGGAAGCTAGGATTTTTCATGGGAGACCCCGCGCCAGGAGGAGAAGATGACGAACCCAAGGAAATTTGTTCTGAAGACTACATCATCATAGACGACACCGACTCCGACCCCGACGACACTGATGATGATTATGAAGATGAAGCTGGAGCAGATATCATGGAGTCTTCCACCGATCAAAATTTCTAGTAGACCACCATATGATCAGTAGTGTTACCCCATGTATATAGAATAGTCCGAGCACTGTAATGATAGTTAGATCGATTGTATGCCCTTGCTTGATTAATTGAGTGATATGATATGATTGTGTTTGTCTCATGTGCATATGGGTAGTGCTTTTCTACTTAGATCTCATTCTATTCTAATCTCTCCCCTCTAAAACCCATCAGATGCCTCCGAGACGTGACCCCGGTTTTGCTTTTCCACAGGAGCTCACTCAGTTGATCCAGCAGCAGAATACATTGATGTAGTTGCTAGTTCAGAATCAGGGCAACAACAACAACAATTACAACAACCCACCGCCACCACCTCTAGTTGACAACTTAGCCCGCTTTCTGAGGTTACAACCGCCGGTGTTTTCCAGTTGCACCAAGCCCATAGTTGCGAATGATTGGCTACGTAGGATTGGAAGGGACTTAACCACTGCCGGTTGCATAGATGCTGAGAAGGTGCATTTTGCCGCACACCAATTGGATGGACCCGCAGCCGCATGGTGGGAGAATTACACAGCCGCTTTTCCCATAGCCAATGTTACTTGGGAGCAATTTCAGCAAGCATTCCGCACCGCCCATGTCTCAACTGGAGCTATGAGAATGAAGAAGCGTGAGTTTCGCAACTTGTGCCAGGGAAATCATACTGTGGCCCAGTACGTAGATGAGTTTAGTAAGCTATCTCGTTATGCCCCTGATGATGTGGCCACAGATGCCGCGAAGCAAGAGAAGTTTATGGAAGGTCTTAATGATGAGATGGGCATGCAGTTGATGGTGGCAACATTTAACAACTACCAGGAGCTGGTAGACAAGGCTCTTATGATTGAAGGGAAGCAACAGCAGATTGAGAGCCGCAAGAGGAAGTATGGACAAGGAAAGTACAATTCTGGAGCTCAGCACAAGCCTCGTTTCACCCCAAACTTGGGAGGATTGACCCATAACCATGGAGGCCACACTCACAATGGAGGTAGTTCGCATAACCATAGCGGCCCCAAGAATGGAAACGGGAATGGAGCAGGCAGTAACCAGAACCGCTCTAACCCAGCCACACCTGCCAAGAAGGATCAAAGTCACATTACCTGTTTCAAGTGCGGGAAGACTGGGCACTACGCCAATGATTGTCCGGAATTGAAGAACGGAAATGGCAATGGAAGCACTGGGAAGAAGCCCAACCCTTTCAACAGGGGACAAGTGAACCACCTGAACGTGGAGGAGGTTGAAGAGCATCCTGATGCAGTTATCGATAAGTTTTTGGTTAAGTCATTTACCGCCCTTGTTTTATTTGATACTGGTGCATTGCATTCATACATTTCAAGGGGATTTGTGGACAATTTTAAGTTACCCACCTTAGCCCTTAGGACACCCTTGCTAGTGAGCTCACCCGGTGCAGAGTATATGGCCAGCCGATGGTGCGATCGGATACCCTTAACCATTGGTAGCCATGTTTTCCCCTCAGACCTAGTAATTTTGGAGTCACAAGGATTTGATGTGATACTAGGAATGGATTGGTTATCGAAGTATGAAGGGAACATTGACTGTGCTAGCAGATCAATTCTACTCACCACCTCGGAGGGAAAAAGGATCAAGTATGTATCTAGGCATGCACCTAGGAGGACTCAAGTAAATTCTCTCAGGAGTTGTTCAGGAGGAAGTGCCGGTAGTGAAGGATTACCCCGATGTATTTCCATAGGAGTTACCAGGCATGCCACCAGATCGAGATATCGAGTTTTTGATAGAGCTAATGTCAGGCACCGGACCAATATCGAAGAGACCGTACCGGATGCCCGCAAATGATCTAGAAGAGATCAAGAAGAAGATTAAGGAGTTATTGGAGAAAGGTTACATCGACGAAGTTCATCACCATGGGGAGAACTAGTGCTCTTGGTTGAGAAGAAGGATGGATCATTGAGAATGGTTGTTGATTATCCTGCGTTGAATGAAGTGACGATCAAGAACAAGTACCCACTGCCGATGATCAATGATTTGTTTGACCAGCTGCAAGGAGCTAAAGTGTTTTCGAAGATCGATTTGCGATCAGGATATCACCAGCTAAAGATTCGAGAAAAGGATATACCAAAAACAGCATTCACCACAAGGTACGGGTTATATGAGTATACGGTTATGTCATTTGGACTGACTACCGCCCTGCCTATTTCATGAGTATGATGAACAAGGTGTTCATGGTGTTCTTGGATAAGTTTGTCGTGGTGTTTATTGATGATATTTTAGTATACTCGAAGAATGAAGAGGAACACACGGAGCATTTGCGTTTGGTTCTCGAGAAGCTCAGGGAACATTAGTTATATGCCAAGTTCAACAAATGTGAGTTCTGGTTGAAGGAAGTTAGATTTCTTGGACATGTTATATCAGGAGAAGGTATAGCAGTGGATCCTACCAAGGTTCAGTCAGTCATTGAGTGGTTGGCACCCACCTCAGTTGGAGAGATCCGCAGTTTTCTTGGACTCACGGGATACTACCGGAGATTTATTGAGAATTTCTCCAAGATTGCGAAGCCTATGACGACATTGTAGAAGAAAGGTACCAAGTTTCCAGGAGTTGAAGAAACGTTTGACTACAACCCCAGTGCTAATCCTACTGGATATATGCAAGGATTTCCAAGTGTATTGCGACGCCTCATGCTTAGGACTTGGAGGAGTACTTATGCAAGACGGAAGAGTTGTTTCATATGCTTCAAGACAACTTCAGCCACATGAGTTAAATTATGCTACGCATGATTTGGAGTTAGCAGCCGTAGTGCATGCGCTCAAGACCTGGAGACATTTTCTTATTGGGAACCATTGTGATGTGTACACGGATCATAAGAGTTTGAAGTACATTTTCACACAGAAGGAGTTGAATCTCAGGCAAAGGAGATGGTTGGAGCTTATAAAGGATTACGATATGAAGTTGCACTATCATCCAGGAAAGACCAATGTCGTAGCAGACGCTTTGAGCCGAAAGAGTTATGCCAATACCCTAGTAACAGGAGGTTTGCCCAGGGAGTTAGCAGAAGATCTCAGGGAGCTTCGTTTGGAGATAGTTCCTAGAGGCTTTGTTACAACCATGGAAGTTCAATCGACATTGTTGGGAAAGATTCGAGAAACTCAGAAGGATGACAAAGAAATTGCTGAAATAAGGAGAAGACGAGTGAAGGAAAAGCCAAAGGTTTTCATGAGGACGAGCACGACACCTTGTGGTTCGAGGATCGTGTTTATGTGCCCAATAATGCATAGATCAGGAAGTTGATACTTCAGGAAGCCCATGATTCGCGATACACCCCGGAAACACCAAGATGTTTTTGGATTTGAAGGAGCGTTTCTGGTGGACTGGAATGAAGAAGGATATTACCGAGTATGTTGTCGTATGTGATGTATGTCAGAGAGTGAAGGCAGAACATCAGAAGCTAGCAGGACTACTGCAGCCTATGCCGATACCCCACTGGAAGTGGGAAAAACTTGGCATGGATTTTATCACCGGATTACCCAGGACCCGATCGGGATATGATTCTATCTGGGTAGTAGTGGATCGTTTGACCAAAGTCGCTCACTTTATCCAATGAAGACCACCTATACAAGTGCGAAGTTGGCCAATATATATATGACCAGGATCGTATGTCTGCATGGGGTTCGGTGGACCATCGTATCAGATAGAGGAACACAGTTTACTTCAAAGTTTTGGCACCAGCTGCACCAGACTTTGGGTACCAGGCTAGAATTCAGTAAAGCTTTTCATCCGCAGACAGATGGACAGACTAAGAGAGTCAATCAGATTATGGAGGACATGTTGAGAGCTTGTGCGCTAGACTATGGATCTAGTTGGGATGATAACCTGCCCTACGCGGAGTTCTCATACAACAACAGTTACCAGGCCAGTTTGAAGATGGCACCATTTGAAGCCCTGTATGGAAGAAGATGTCGAACACCGTTGATGTGGGATGAAGTTGGAGACCGCCAGTTGTTTGGACCGGATTTGATTAAGGAGTCTGAAGAGAAGGTTAAGCTGATTCGAGATAGACTGAAGGTAGCTCTGATGTAGGGTAGAACCCTAGTGGCCTGATCTTTCACGAAAGGAGCGGATCCCGCGAAGAACACGAGGGGAATCACGAGGAGAAACACGAGGGGAAACACGAGAGAATCACTCAAACCAACAAGAACAATCACACATGTGCTAGATCCTCGAAACACAAGGAGATACACGATCCAAATCCAACATGGGACGATACAAAGGGTAGCCGGTTCTTCTCCGTGAGGAGGTTTTGAATCCACAAGGGGATCTTCCCGTAAAGGGGTCTTGAATCCAAGGTGGATCTTCTCCAAAGAAGGGCCACGGTCTCTCTCAAGGAGTAGATCCGATATGGATGAGCGAAGCTCTATCTAACAAATGAGCTAACACAACGCTGACCCTAAAACATAGGTGGAGGGGGAGTATATATAGTCTAAGGGGCGAAGGGGTACATGGGCCTTGGCCCAGATGCACTGCACGCAGGCAGGGGAGGCCGGACGTCCGGGCGACGGGCCAGATGTTCGGGGCTTCACGGAGAGCCGGATGTCCGGGCTGGCAGGCCGGATGTCCGGGCTAGAGGAGCTGACTTTGTTGCTCTCTGTTTGGAGGGTGCCGGATTTCCGAGGGCGAGGCCGGATGTCCAGGACTTGGCGAGGCGCCAGATGTCTGGGGTTGACGTCGGATGTCCGGGGCCTGTGGCACTTGGCGGCTATTGCTGTAGTGGTCGTCTCCAGCGGCCAGATGTCCGGGCCTGGGGCCGGATGTCCGGGTCCTGGAGCTGCCTTCTTCTCCTTTCAGCGTTTCTCTTCATCCGTGGACTTGGCGGTTTGTCCGACTTCACGTGCATCTTCGGGAGGGTCCTCTTGATACCTAATCATGCATAACATTCCGGACTTAGGTAGTAGCCATGCCTCGAGAGGATCAAATGGGATATCACTAAGGAAAGAAGTCACCTCGTTCTCGAGAGCTCTAGCTCGTGCTCGTGTCATGGGGATGATCGTAGGATGCTCCGCATCATCTCCCCTCCCTTGGGAAAGATCCGACCTCGGATCGTGATCCTCATCACCATGGAAACGGTTGTTGTGGACGGACTTGTAGTTGGACGGAGTTGAAGACAATGCGCAATCCAAGTACCCCAAGGTGTCGCCGGAGTGGTATACATGCAAGAAAAGCAAACACAAATGACACTCGAAAATACAATGGTTAGCGCACACAAAGTGTCCATCAAGGAAGTATGAGTCCGTGCGGCAACAATGTTCGTGACAAAATACATGAAGCTTAGCAAGATGATATGGAATGAGATGTAAAGCATTCACGGGAGCAAAAGCATTCATTGTGCACGCAAATGTATTGTGAATGTGATCAATGCAACCACGGTGCAAAATGATGTCATAGAGAGACGGTTTATCAATAGCATGAATATGGCAATGGATGCTCAAGATGAATAAGTTATCATGCAATTGATGGTAGGCAATATGATCATGATGTATGAATATGCCATCAAGGTATATCACAACAAATTTGCTAAGGAAATGCACAAGCTCATATATCATGGATGACATAGAAAGACAAGATGCAACAAGGCAATCATAATATGAGTCAATACATGCATAAGATGCAAATTTGTCATGTGTATGATATGTCCATCGAGCATGACATGTGTGAGCACAATCAACAAATATGGAGCTGTTGGTGTACCAATGCTCGATGTCGTGGCATGAGTGGCGGTTCGAAGGTGCATCCAATAAGTCTGAGCGCTCCTCAATTTGAAGGTCCATAGAGCCAATCTCCCCTGTCGCTACTCCGTTCGCAAGATGTATCATGTAGACAACAAGAAGGAGACAACAATGAAAGAGTGACCCATCCAATATGCGTAATTGAGGATGGCTCAAAGGGAAGGAGTTCACCTTTAGGAGATTCTTGCAAATGTTGGTGTTGCACATCGTGTATGCCTTCACATGACCAAATTGTTTCATGACGGCGCCGCCTTGTGAATCATCCAAAATGAAAGAACAAGACAAACACTTGGAAAAACAAATGAGGTTAGCGGAAGTGCAAAACCTATCATTCGTGTGGTAAGATACCCAACAAGTGTATGCATCATGCTCATCACAAGAAAGGACAAAGGAGCATTTCATAGTATGGAGGCATATGATGTGAGAACAACCAAATACAATAGGCTTAACTGAACAAGCATGCATCACAAGTAATATGTCCAAGTCTCCATGATCAAGCATAGCAAGTTGGCACTCAATACAAGGTGATATGAGGGATGCAACTAATGGAGACAAGAGACAATTATCAAGACAAATCATGTGAGAGGCAAGAGCATATATGTCATCAATCCAAGAAAGTGAGTAATAGTGGAACATGGGTGATGCAACAAAACAAGCAATCATGTGAATCAAGGCAAGCAAGCTAGTAGTGTGAAGATGCAACGTACTAGAAGGAATCATAGCAAGCATGTCATGGGTGCAAATAGTGTGCATGAATAATTCACATGACATAGCACAAGCATGAAAGGATGATATGAGCAAAATAGCATCAATAACATGAGGCACATGATAAACATGGCAATAGCAACAAGGATCTCCACCAAGCATGCAAATACACATAGGAGTAGCATAATGGTGAATCATGGGTAGATGCACGCAAGGGTCACAATTGCATGGCAAAGGCATAGAAGTAAGCATAGCATGCAAAGTGAACACGGTAAAATGAGCATGAAGTGACAAGCGGTATATAGCCCATAGCCGTGTGAGAGCCAAGTGAGAGAGATGCGCGTAGTCGTTGTGCGTAGAGAGCGGTGAGAAGGGTAGTTCACGGGATCCCAAGTCATCTTTGCTCTCAAGAGCTCGTTTCATCAACTCTTGGGATTGAGAGGTTGACGAGTATACGTGAGTACGTGAGTACCTACACAAAACAAAGACAAAGGGAAAATTGTGTGTGCATGGTAGATGTACACATCATCCATCATGATGCGCACGTGCAAGTGTTGGTTAGCACAAAGTAGCCAATGCTCAAATAAATGTGATGCATGATAGAGAAACATGTCACCCATCATGATAGGTTTGTTGTTATGTATAGCATAATGGAGATCCAAATTGTGTAATGCATCATGGGAAATATGTAGAGCATTATTATTCATGGAATGCATATGGTGCAAGCAATTATGGGAATCATGCAAAGTATGGAATGCATCAAAATCTCCTAATATGTATGAGGAAACTATGGGGGTCTCCTCATGAGCATTAATGGAAACATCACATGGAGAATATTGACAACATCCAAAACAATGCATATTTGGAACAATGTGATCATGGCATGGCATAGTAGATGAATTGCGCAAATCATGTAAAGGAAGCATGGCAATATCATCACATGAAAAACAAAAGCCAATGACCATCATCTCGTCATCTATGCCATAAGTGCAAATGGGATTTTTATGTGAATGGGGCATGCATAGTCACTATGTTGAGATTAAAATGATGCAATATGGGATATCTCACTCATAGCATATGACAAGGTTAATGGATGATCAAACATGATGTGACCAATAGAATTTTCACATGATATCCTATGTAGCATAGCATCACAACTAGGCAATTCAACATGCTCATCATCATATTCATCATAAATAGGTAAATCATGACATGAAGAAGTTGCACTAGCATGAACCATGGGAATAGGTGTATCAACATCATGCAAGCAATCATTGGTGAGATAGTCCACTAGTGGGACAAGAGAAGCACCATCACCTATGTTACCTTTGGAGCGTCGCTCAGGTGTTGTAGGTGAGGTGTCGAAGACCAAGTCGTGGTCATCTTCATCTTGATGGAACCATGTGGGGGGTGCATCATCGTCCATCATGGCCATCGTTGTCATTGTAGGTATGGACTCGTCGAGGGTAGGCATGTCATCATGTAGGAGACCTAGCACCAAAGAAGAAAACACATTAGGAGTAGAGGTTAAGTCGTTAGAAATCAAAGTGGCCTCACATGCTGTGTCAACTACCTCACTCACTAAGTGTTGTGGCTCACTCACTCCCTCTCGGATGCTCTCACTCATGTGGTTGGTGGAAGTCACTCAAATGGCTCTCACCCTCACATAGGATGTGTGGCATGCTCTCAAGTGTGGGGCTAGTGGTGGTCACACTCATCCTCTCATAGGAAATGCTCTCAATGTCACGTATGGTGGAGTCACTCATGTCACTCATGTGTTGGTGGCTTTCCTCACATGGCAATTGGGGCATCTCTTTATATGTGGGTGTCGGAGAGATGTAGGTGCAAATTTCTTCATGCTCAATCATGTCGTTGTCGTAGCCGTGGATGAAGGCCGAAGATGGCACATCATCACTCTCCACCAAGACCAAAGATAAGGTCTCATGTGCGGTCTTGTAGCTTGACTCGGAGAATGAGTCCTTTTGGGGCACCGTCTTCATGTAGTTGAAGAGGTTCATGCTCGTCACCGTGGTCGAAGGGGATGGCCCTTGCTCGACCTTCTTGTCGCCGTCTTGTTGTAGGAGGCCCATATGATGTGGCACCTCGTAGCTCGTCTCCATGACCGAAGGGAATGTCCCATGCTCGGCCATCTTCCTTTGGAGGCTTCCGAAGATGGAAGTGTCGCCCTCGCTCGTAGGTGGCCGCCTTGGACTAGATGAAGTCATTGTAGGCGTACTTGTGGGAAGTAGGCGAAGATGTCGTACGTCCAAAGGCGAAGATGCCTTGATAGCACTTGGCGGAGATGCCAAAGTGGTGGTGGTAGTAGCCGTAGCGCCGTCTTGGTTGTGGTCGTCTCGCGGTTGGAGGTGACTTGCCCTTCATGATGAGGTTGAGCACGAACGTGATGGTGGTCGCCATGGAGATGTGGACGTGGACGACTTGCGCTTGCATCATTTTTGCGCTCCGAAGACTTGTGATTGGAATGTCGCCGCCTTGAGGATGATGAAGGGGAAGAATGCTTGATCAACAAGGTCCTAATCTCCTCCGTCATTGCATCTTGTTCCTCCTTTTGTGCGGAAAGCTTGTTGTCGATGTACTCCCTTTTCCTCGCTTCGGAGTGGCGGATGTTAATGGAGAGGTTCTTGATGCGCTCTCGCAATCTTGATTGTGCGCCTTGCATTTGTTGTTGTAGATCGAAGATTGACGCTTTGGTGATGTAGTTGTTCACGCCGTCGTTGTTGTGGAAGACCGGAGATGAAATGCCTTGCCTATCCATCACTCCAAGAGAAAAATGTGAGTGGTACAAAGAGAAGAACGAATACCAAATGTACCTTGACCAAAGTTGAAAGTGGATCAATGATCACTCCAATGTGGACAAGGAAATAGCACAATTGGTACCAATTCTTGTCGGTTTCTCACACCTACACAAATAAGGCTTATGGTGGAGCTCGGTGAGGATAGTGGCACAAAAATTTGATGCGAAATGTTAGCAAGAGTCAATAATGTTGAAAGAGATTCACAAATTCACATGTGTAACAAGTAGACCAATAGCAATATGGGTGGCACATGGAAACGCACACACGGATAGATAAATGGGTCATGCAACCAAGGATGAGCACAAAATGTGGAATCCACGGAAAACGCTCGTGTTGCACAACTCAAGAGAGACGCTAGCACGATTGCTCAATAGGCGGATACGACACTTGTGCAGAACCTATAAGATGCAAAATGTATGAAATTCTATCCCAAGTATACTATGTATATGATGTTCCGGTGGTATGATCCAAGATGATCGGATATGACAATGTGGTATGATGCTATGGCGCTTGCTTACAAGCTCTTTGTTCACTCTTTTTCTTTGCTTCAAAGGTTTATTCTTTTTTGTAATGCCACAATGCGAAATGCACAAACCAAGTGATGAGGACATCAATACCATTGTTACACCCACAGCCCCTACTGTTACATATACTGGACCAATTACTAGAGCTCGCGCACGCCAATTAAATTACCAGGTACTTTTGTTTCTTGGTAATGATTCTAATGTTCATGAGATTATGATGCTGCCTAAATTGGATACATTTGTTTTGCTTACAAATGAAGGGCCTAGCTTGGAGAAGGATGAACATTGGAGCAAGAACACGCATGGAGCTGATGGCATGCGCAAGGGGATCAAGAACGGAGTTACAAGTGATGATTTCAGGACTTTAAAGCCGCCATAAGGAGTGCATGAAGCCTTGGACGAAATATACAAGATGCCACTTCATAATATTCGTCCATAGGCTATTCTAGGTGCTGCGTCACCTTATTAATGGGCCAGGCCCATGTAATTTCGAAATACTTAAGTATAGGCTATTTTTAGAGTCCGTATGTGTGGGGAAACAAGAGTTAGGGTTGGTTTCGGACCCCACCCTCAAGGGCCACGAAATTCCCCTCTCTTCCTCCATATATACAGCCCTTAGGGCGTCGTTTAGACTTGGGTTTTGTTTAGATTAAAAGTTCGCCATAGCTGCAACTTCGCGTACTTCGTTTGTGTCCAACGACCAGAC
>NC_053022.1:233159214-233194949 GCF_003073215.2 Triticum urartu
CGAAACGGGAGTTGCAGAATGAACAGAGACTAGTTAAGGGTGAAGTGACGATGTGTGTTGGAAGTGGTTCCAAGATTGATATGATCATCATCACACACTCCCTATACTTTTGGGATTAGTGTTGAACCTAAATAAGTGTTATTTGGTGTTTGCGTTGAGCATGAATATTGATTTGATCATGTTTATTGCAATACGGTTATTCATTTAAGTAAGAGAGAAAATTGTTGTTCTGTTTACCTGAATAAAACCTTATATGGTTACATACACACAATGAAAATGGTTCATTGGATCTCGATCGTAGTGATACACATATTCATAATATTGAAACCAAAAGATGCAAAGTTAATAATGATGGTGCAATTTATTTGTGGCACTGCCGTTTAGGTCATATTTGTGTAAAGCGCATTGAAGAAAATCCATGCTGATGGGCTTTTGGAATCACTTGATTATGAATCAGTTGATGCTTGCGAACCATGCCTCATGGGCAAGATGACTAAGACTCCGTTCTCCGGAACAATGGAGCGAGCAACAGATTTGTTGGAAATCATACATACTGATGTATGTGGTCCGATGAATATTGAGGCTCGTGGCAGGTATCATTATTTTCTGATCTTCACAGATGATTTGAGCAGATATGAGTATATCTACTTGATGAAACACAAGTATGAAACATTTGAAAAGTTCAAAGAATTTCAGAGTGAAGTGGAGAATCATCGTAACAAAAATAAAAGTTTCTTGATATGATTGCAGAAGTAAAATATTTGAGAGTTACGAGTTTGGCCTTCAGTTAAAAACAATGTGGAAATAGTTTCACTACTCACGCCACCTGGAACACCACAGCATAATGTTGTGTCCAAACGTCATAACCGTACTTTATTAAATATGGTGCGTTCTATGATGTCTCTTACCGATCTACCACTATCGTTTTGGGGTTATGCATTAGAGACAGCTGCATTCACGTTAAATAGGGCACCATCTAAATCCGTTGAGACGACACCGTATGGACTATGGTTTGGCAAGAAACCTAAGCTGTCGTTTCTTAAAGTTTGGGGTGTGATGCTTATATGAAAAGGTTTCATCCTGATAAGCTCAAACCCAAATCGGAGAAATGTGTCTTCATAGGATACCAAAGGAGACTATTGGGTACACCTTCTATCACAGATCCGAAGGCAAGACTTTTGTTGCTAAATTCAAAGTCTTTTCTAGAGAGGAGTTTCTCTCGAAAGAAGTGAGGAAGTGTCGGTGTCAAAACCGGCGGATCTCGGGTAGGGGGTCCCGAACTGTGCGTCTAGGCCGGATGGTAACAGGAGGCAAGGGACACAATGTTTTACCCAGGTTCGGGCCCTCTTGATGGAGGTAAAACCCTACGTCCTGCTTGATTAATATTGATGATATGGGTAGTACAAGAGTAGATCTACCACGAGATCAAGGAGGCTAAACCCTAGAAGCTAGCCTATGGTATGATTGTTGTATGATGAAGTTGTCCTACGGACTAAAACCCTCCGGTTTATATAGACACCGGAGAGGGTTAGGGTTACACAAAGTCGGTTACAATGGTAGGAGATCTTGAATATCCGCATCGCCAAGCTTGCCTTCCACGCCAAGGAAAGTCCCATCCGGACACGGGACGAAGTCTTCAATCTTGTATCTTCATAGTCCTGGAGTCCGGCTGAAGGTATAGTCCGGCTACCCGAACACCCCCTAATCCAGGACTCCCTCAGTAGCCCCTGAACCAGGCTTCAATGACGACGAGTCCGGCGCGCAAATTGTCTTCGGCATTGCAAGGCGGGTTCCTCCTCCAAATTCTTCATAAAAGTTTGTAAACACCAAGAGTAGTGTCCGGCTCTGCAAAATAAGCTTCCACGTATTGCCATAGAGAGAATAATATTAACACAAATCTAATCTGCTGACGTATTCCGCAGCGTGACATCACACTATGGCCAAGCCTTTATTCGAATCGTTTTCACTTCCACCTCAGCGTGTTTTGCGAGGCGGTTTCCTTGGCACGTCTTGTCAAAGCAGAGATCGTGTCCCCTTTTTACGGGATTCTCATCAATACGGACGTGGGTAACCCAATCGTGCCCGTTAGCATGTCTTCTCGATTAAAGGCGAGTCCCAAACGGTTACGGGGAGGGCTCCTGGTATTCAACCTCTTATAAAGAGACCAAGGCCTTACTCCTTTTCTCCAATCTCAAAACAAGTTCGCCTGTCGCCTCGAGTTCCAACACCCTAGGCTCCAGATTCCAGGCGCTTCGGACCTTCGACAATGTCCGGTTCCGACCTTCAAGGCCGATGGATGCCCTCCTCCGTCACGGAGGAGGACGTGCTAAAGTTGAGAGAGGCTAAGTTCTTGACCGCCGAAATTTCGCATAGGTTGCCTGCTCAAAGGCAGGCTATTCCCAGTCCCCAGCCTGGTGAGAGCGTAGTGTTCATGTCTCACTTCCTTCGGGGTTTAGGCTTCCCGATGGATCCCTTCGTGAGGGGGCTGATGTTCTATTATGGGCTGGAATTTCATGACCTAGCTCCGGAGTCCATCCTCCACATTTCCTCATTCATCGTTGTGTGCGAAGCGTTCCTCCGTGTTACTCCTCACTTCGGATTATGGCTCAAGACTTTTGGAGTGGAGCCGAAGATGATCGAGGGACGGCACGCAGAGTGCGGAGGTGCTGTCATAAGTAAGAATGCCGATGCTCCATGGCCCGAGGGCTCCTTTCAAGAGGAGCTCGGCTTGTGGCAACGAGAGTGGTTCTATATCACCGCTCCCAGGAGCGCCAAGTGGGTGGCGCCTCCTGCCTTTCGCTCGGGTCCCCCACCACGGCTAGCGTCATGGGTCAACAAAGGATTAGATTGGGGGTTATCCAAAGACGTGCCCTTGTTGCAGGGCCGCATTAGGGATCTCTTAGAAAGAGACCTCAACCTGGTCAAGGTGACGCAGGTCATGCTGATTCGCCGAACACTGCCCGGCAAACGTCGCTCCCTTCGTCTGTGGGAGTTTAATCCGGAGGGACCACGAGCTCTCCAGCATTTTATGGGCGCAACGCCCGTGGAGATGTATAAAATGTTCTTCGGATCACAAGCAATGTGTCCGGATTTGACCGAGGACGCAGGTTTAAGCTGCAATCGCCCGGATACTCAAGTAAGTAACCTTGTGCCCGGACTCGCTATCCGTAAAATTGTCATAAATTCGCCCCTAAAAGAGCTGTCCTTTTAAACAGGAGTGGATAGCGAAGGCAAAGCTGATCAGGTGTCCGGCTCCCCTTCCTGAGACCAGGCCGGATCCCGTGCTAGTCAGGATGTTGAAGATCGTGCCTTTGGAGGGAAGTGAGGGGGAGGACAAGGAAACTATGGCCTCCTCGAAGGAGGCTGCTCCGAAGGGAGGAACCGACAATTCCTCTCCTAGGGGGAAGAAGAGGGCCGCCTCTGACGACCCGGAGACCATGGCCTCAAAGCGGGGGAAGAAGTCCTCGTCAGAGGGTCCGCGCCGGGGAGATCCTCGGCCGAACTACGCCCCAAAGGGATCAGCCCTCCAGCGAGCCGTAAGTAGAGAAAGATTTTCCTTTGAGATGAGAGAACCTTACTTTTTCTGAGAAGATTAACCAAAATTTTACCTTGTAGCTCGGACCTCAGCCCTTCTCAGCAGAGCTCGTCTTCGGGGGATCTTCTTCCGGAGATGATGGAGAGCGGAACGCCTCCCCCTGCCGTACCGCCTAGCGAGGCGGGCGACCCTGAGGTGTCGTCGCGGAGTTTCTCCGAATCCGGCAGGGTGGCAAGGTAGCTATGGTGAAGGAAATATGCCCTAGAGGCAATAATAAAGTTATTATTTATTTCCTTATAATCATGATAAATGTTTATTATTCATGCTAGAATTGTATTAACCGGAAACATAATACATGTGTGAATACATAGACAAACAAAGTGTCACTATATGCCTCTACTTGACTAGCTCGTTAATCAAAGATGGTTATGTTTCCTAACCATGAACAATGAGTTGTTATTTGATTAACGGGATCACATCATTAGAGTGAATGATCTGATTGACATGACCCATTCCATTAGCTTAGCACCCGATCGTTTAGTATGTTGCTATTGCTTTCTTCATAACTTATACATGTTCCTATGACTATGAGATTATGCAACTCCCGTTTTACCGTAGGAACACTTTGTGTGCTACCAAACGTCACAATGTAACTGGGTGATTATAAAGGTGCTCTACAGGTGTCTCAAAGGTACTTGTTGGGTTGGCGTATTTCGAGATTAGGATTTGTCACTCCGATTGTCGGAGAGGTATCTCTGGGCCCTCTCGGTAATGCACATCACTTAAGCCTTGCAAGCATTGCAACTAAATGAGTTAGTTGCGGATGATGTATTACAGAACGAGTAAAGAGACTTGCCGGTAACGAGATTGAACTAGGTATTGGAATACCGACGATCGAATCTCGGGCAAGTAACATACCGATGACAAAGGGAACAACGTATGTTGTTATGCGGTCTGACCGATAAAGATCTTCGTAGAATATGTAGGAGCCAATATGGGCATCCAGGTCCCGCTATTGGTTATTGACCGGAGACGTGTCTCGGTCATGTCTACATTGTTCTCGAACCCGTAGGGTCCGCACGCTTAAGGTTACGATGACAGTTATATTATGAGTTTATGAGTTTTGATGTACCGAAGGTTGTTTGGAGTCCCGGATGTGATCACGGACATGACGAGGAGTCTCGAAATGGTCGAGACATAAAGATTGATATATTGGAAGCCTATATTTGGACATCGGAAGTGTTCCGGGTGAAATCGGGATTTTACCGGAGTACCGGGAGGTTACCGGAACCCCCCGGGAGCCATATGGGCCTTAATGGGCTTTAGTGGAAAGGAGAAAGGGGCAGCCCAAGGTGGCCGCGCGCCTCCCCCCTCCCCTAGTCCTATTAGGACTAGGAGAGGTGGCCGCCCCCCCTCCCTCTTTCCCCCTCGGGGAATCCTAGTCCAACTAGGATTGGGGGGGAGTCCTACTCCCGGAGGAGTAGGACTCCTCCTGCGCCCTCCTCCTGGCCGGCGGCCCCCTCCCCCTTGGCTCCTTTATATACTGAGGCAAAGGCACCCCAGAAACACACAAGTTGATCCATGTGATCTATTCCTTAGCCGTGTGCGGTGCCCCTAGCCACCATAGTCCTCGATAATACTGTAGCGGAGTTTAGGCGAAGCCCTGCTGCTATAGTGCATCAAGATCGTCACCACGCCGTCGTGCTGACGGAACTCTTCCCCGACACTTTGCTGGATCGGAGTCCGGGGATCGTCATCGAGCTGAACGTGTGCTCGAACTCGGAGGTGCCGTAGTTTCGGTGCTTGATCGGTTGGATCGTGAAGACGTACGACTACTTCCTCTACGTCGTGTCAACGCTTCCGCAGTCGGTCTGCGTGGGTACGTAGACAACACTCTCCCCTCTCGTTGCTATGCATCACATGATCTTGCGTGTGCGTAGGAAATTTTTTGAAATTACTACGAAACCCAACAGTGGCATCCGAGCCTAGGTTATTTATGTTGATGTTATATGCACGAGTAGAACACAAGTGAGTTGTGGGCGATATAAGTCATACTGCCTACCAGCATGTCATACTTTGGTTCGGCGGCATTGTTGGACGAGACGACCCGGACCAACATTACGCGTACGCTTACGCGAGACCGGTTCCCCCGACGTGCTTTGCACATAGGTGGCTTGCGGGCGACTGTCTCTCCAACTTTAGTTGAACCAAGTATGGCTACGCCCGGTCCTTGCGAAGGTTAAAACGGAGTCTATTTGACAAACTATCGTTGTGGTTTTGATGTGTAGGTGAGATTGGTTCTTTCTTAAGCCCGTAGCAGCCACGTAAAACTTGCAACAACAAAGTAGAGGACGTCTAACTTGTTTTTGCAGGGCATGTTGTGATGTGATATGGTCAAGACATGATGCTGAATTTTATTGTATGAGATGATCATGTTTTGTAACCGAGTTATCGGCAACTGGCAGGAGCCATATGGTTGTCGCTTTATTGTATGCAATGCAATCGCGCTGTAATGCTTTACTTTATCACTAAGCGGTAGCGGATAGTCATGGAAGCACAAGTATGGCGAGACGACAACGATGCTACGATGGAGATCAAGGTGTCGCGCCGGTGACGATGGTGATCACGACGGTGCTTCGGAGATGGAGATCACAAGCACAAGATGATGATGGCCATATCATATCACTTATATTGATTGCATGTGATGTTTATCTTTTATGCATCTTATCTTGCTTTGATTGACGGTAGCATTATAAGATGATCTCTCACTAAATTATCAAGAAGTGTTCTCCCTGAGTATGCACCGTTGCGAAAGTTCTTCGTGCTGAGACACCACGTGATGATCGGGTGTGATAGGCTCTACGTTCAAATACAACGGGTGCAAAACAGTTGCACACGCGGAATACTCAGGTTATACTTGACGAGCCAAGCATATACAGATATGGCCTCGGAACACGGAGACCGAAAGGTCGAGCGTGAATCATATAGTAGATATGATCAACATAGTGATCACCAATGAAACTACTCCATCTCACGTGATGATCGGACATGGTTTAGTTGATTTGGATCACGTGATCACTTAGAGGATTAGAGGGATGTCTATCTAAGTGGGAGTTCTTAAGTAATATGATTAATTGAACTTTAATTTATCATGAACTTAGTCCTGGTAGTATTAGCATATCTATGTTGTAGATCAATAGCTCGCGTTGTTGCTTTCATATGTTTATTTTGATATGTTCCTAGAGAAAATTGTGTTGAAAGATGTTAGTAGCAATGATGCGGATTGGATCCGTGATCTGAGGTTTATCCTCATTGCTGCACAGAAGAATTATGTCCTTGATGCACCGCTAGGTGACAGACCTATTGCAGGAGCAGATGCAGACGTTATGAACGTTTGGCTAGCTCAATATGATGACTACTGATAGTTTAGTGCACCATGCTTAACGGCTTAGAATCGGGACTTCAAAGACATTTTGAACGTCGAGGACCATATGAGATGTTCCAGGAGTTGAAGTTAATATTCCAAGCAAATACCCGAGTTGAGAGATATGAAGTCTCCAACAAGTTCTATAGATAAAAGATGGAGGAGAATCGCTCAACTAGTGAGCATGTGCTCAGATTGTCTGGGTACTACAATCGCTTGAATCAAGTGGGAGTTAATCTTCCAGATAAAATAGTGATTGACAGAATTCTCTAGTCACCATCACCAAGTTAGTAGAACTTCATGATGAACTATGATATGCAAGGGATAACGGAAATGATTCCCAAGCTCTTTGTAATGCTAAAATTGACGAAGGTAGAAATCAAGAAAAACATCAAGTGTTGATGGTAGACAACACCACTAGTTTCAAGAAAAGGGAAAAGGGAAAAAGGGGAACTTCAAGAAGAACAGCAAGCAAGTTGCTGCTCAAGTGAAGAAGCCCAAGTCTGGTCCTAAGCCTGAGACTAAGTGCTTCTACTGCAAAGGGACTTGTCACTGGAAGCGGAACTACCCCAAGTGATTGGAGGATAAGGATGGCAAAGTGAACATAAGTATATTTGATATACATGTTATTAATGTGTACTTTACTAGTGTTTATAGCAATCCCTCAGTATTTGATACTAGTTCAGTTGCTAAGGTTAGTAACTCGAAATGGGAGTTGCAGAATAAACAGAGACTAGTTAAGGGTGAAGTGACGATGTGTGTTGGAAGTGGTTCCAAGATTGATATGATCATCATCACACACTCCCTATACTTTTGGGATTAGTGTTGAAACTAAATATGTGTTATTTGGTGTTTGCATTGAGAATAAATATGATTGGATCATGTTTATTGCAATACGGTTATTCATTTAAGTAAGAGAATAAATTGTTGTTCTGTTTACATGAATAAAACCTTATATGGTTACACACCCAATGAAAATGGTTCGTTGGATCTCGATCGTAGTGATACACATATTCATAATATTGAAACCAAAAGATGCAAAGTTAATAATGATAGTGCAACTTATTTGTGGCACTGCCGTTTAGGTCATATTGGTGTAAAGCGCATGAAGAAACTCCATGCTGATGGATTTTGGAATCACTTGATTATGAATCACTTGATGCTTGCGAACCATGCCTCATGGGCAAGATGACTAAGACTCCGTTCTCCGGAGCGAGCAACTGACTTATTGGAAATAATACATACTGATGTATGCGGTCCGATGAGTGTTAAGGCTCACGGCAAGTATCGTTATTTTCTGAACTTCACAGATGATTTGAGCAGATATGGGTATATCCTACTTGATGAAACATAAGTCTGAAACATTTGAAAAGTTCAAAGAATTTCAGAGTGATGTGGGAAATAATCGTGACAAGAAAATAAAAGTTTCTATGATCTGATCACGGACACAAATATTTGAGTTACGAGTTTGGTCTTCAATTAAAACAATGTGGAATAGTTTCACAAACTCATGCCACCTGGAACACCACAGCATAATGGTGTGTCCGAATGTCATAACCGTACTTTATTAGATATGGTGCGATCTATGATGTCTCTTACCGATCTACCACTATCGTTTTGGGGTTATGCATTAGAGACAGTTGCATTCACGTTAAATAGGGCACCATCTAAATCCGTTGAGACGACACCGTATGAACTATGGTTTGGCAAGAAACCTAAGCTGTCGTTTCTTAAAGTTTGGGACTGCGATGCTTATGTGAAAAAGTGTTAACATGATAAGCTCGAACCCAAATCGAAGAAGTAAATCTTCATAGGATATCCAAAGGGAACTATTGGATACACCTTCTATCACGGATCCAAAGGCAACACTTTTGTTGCTAAATTCGGAAACTTTCTACAGAAGGAGTTTCTCTCAAAAGAAGTGAGTGGGAGGAAAGTAGAAAACTTGATAAGGTAATTGTACCTTCTCCCTTATTGGAAAGTAGTTCATCACAGAAATCTGTTCCTGTGACTACGACACCAATTAGTGAGGAAGCTAATGATAATGATCATGTAACTTCAGATCAAGTTACTACCAAATCTCGTAGGTAAACCAGAGTGAGATCCGCACCAGAGTGGTACGGTAATCCTGTTCTGGAAGTCATGTTACTAGACCATGACGAACTTGTGAACTATGAGGAAGCGATGATGAGCCCAGATTCCACTAAATGGTTTGAGGCCATGAAATCTGAGACATGATCCCTGTATGAGAACAAAGTATGGACTTTGATGGATTTGCCCGATGATCGGCAAGCCATAGAAAATAAATGGATCTTCAAGAGGAAGACGGATGCTGATAGTAGTGTTACTATCTACAAAGCTAGAATTGTCGCAAAAGGTTTTCGACAAGTTCAAGGTGTTGACTACGATGAGAGTTCTCACTCGTATCTATGCTTAAGTCTGTCCGAATCATGTTAGCAATTGCCGCATTTTATGAAATCTGGCAAATGGATAAACAAAACTGCATTCCTTAATAGATTTATTAAAGAAGAGTTGTATATGATACAACCAGAAGGTTTTGTCAATCCTAAAGGTGCTAACAAAATATGCAAGCTCCAGCGATCCATCTATGGACTGGTGCAAGCAATCTCGGAGTTGGAATATACGCTTTGATAAGTTGATCAAAGCATATAAGTTTTATACAGACTTGCGGTGAAGCCTGTATTTACAAGAAAGTGAGTGGGAGCACTACATCATTCTGATAAGTATATGTGTGACATATTGTTGATCGGAAATAATGTAGAATTATTCTGTAAAGCATAAAGGAGTGTTTGAAAGGAGTTTTTCAAAGAAAGACTTCGGTGAAGCTGCTTACATATTGAGCATCAAGATCTATAGAGATAGATCAAGACGCTTGATAAGTTTTTTCAATGAGTACATACCTTGACAAGATTTTGAAGTAGTTCAAAATGGAGCAGTCAAAGAAAGAGTTCTTGCCTGTATTACAAGGTGTGAAGTTGAGTAAGACTCAAAGCCCGACCACGGAGAAGATAGAAAGAGAATGAAAGTCATTCCCTATGCCTTGGCCATAGGTTCTATAAAGTATGTCATGCTGTGTACCAGATCTATTGTATACCCTGCACTGATTTGGCAAGGGAGTACAATAGTGATCTAGGAGTAGATCACTGGACAGCGGTCAGAATTATCCTTAGTGAAATAAGGATATGTTTCTCGGTTATGGACGTGACAAAAAAAAGGTTCGTCGTAAAGGGTTACGTCGATGCAAGTTTTGACACATATCTGGATGACTCTAAGTCTCGATCTAGATACATATTGAAAGTGGGAGCAATTAGCTAGAGTAGCTCCAAGCAGAGCATTGTTGACATAGAAATTTGCAAAATACATGCGGATCTGAATGTGGCAGACCCGTTGAATAAGATTCTCTCACAAGCAAAACATGATCACACCTTAGTACTCCTTGGGTGTTAATCACATAGCGATGTGAACTAGATTACCGAATCTAGTAAACCCTTTGGGTGTTGGTCACATGGCGATGTGAACTATGGGTGTTAATCACATGATGATGTGAACTATCGATGTTAATCACATGGTGATGTGATCTAGATTATTGACTCTAGTGCAAGTGGGAGACTGAAGGAAATATGCCCTAGAGGCAATAATAAAGTTATTATTTATTTCCTTATATCATGATAAATGTTTATTATTCATGCTAGAATTGTATTAACCGGAAACATAATACATGTGTGAATACATAGACAAACAGAGTGTCACTAGTATGCCTCTACTTGACTAGCTCGTTAATCAAAGATGGTTATGTTTCCTAACCATGAACAATGAGTTGTTATTTGATTAACGGGATCACATCATTATTGAATGATCTGATTGACATGACCCATTCCATTAGCTTAGCACCCGATCGTTTAGTATGTTGCTATTGCTTTCTTCATGACTTATACATGTTCCTATAACTATGAGATTATGCATCCTCTCTTTTTTCGGAGGAACACTTTGGGTACTACCAAACGTCACAACGTAACTGGGTGATTATAAAGGAGTACTACAGGTGTCTCCAAAGGTACATGTTGGGTTGGCATATTTCGAGATTAGGTTTTGTCACTCCGATTGTCGGAGAGGTATCTCTGGGCCCTCTCGGTAATACACATCACTTAAGCCTTGCAAGCATGCAACTAAATGAGTTAGTTGCGAGATGATGTATTACAGAACGAGTAAAGACACTTGCCGATAACGAGATTGAACTAGGTATTGGAATACCGACGATCGAATCTCGGGCAAGTAACATACCGATGACAAAGGGAACAACGTATGTTGTTATGCGGTCTGACCGATAAAGATCTTCGTAGAATATGTAGGAGACAATATGGGCATCCAAGTCCCGCTATTGGTTATTGACCGGAGACGTGTCTCGGTCATGTCTACACTGTTCTCGAACCCGTAGGGTCCGCACGCTTAAGGTTTCGATGATAGTTATATTATGAGTTTATGCATTTTGATATACCGAAGGTTGTTCGGAGTCCCGGATGTGATCACGGACATGACGAGGAGTCTCGAAATGGGTCGAGACATAAAGATTGATATATTGGAAGTCTATATTTGGACATCGGAAGTGTTCCGGGTGAAATCGGGATTTTACTGAAGTACCGGGAGGTTACCGGAACCCCCCGGGAGCCATATGGGCCTTAATGGGCTTTAGTGGTAAGGAGAAAGGGGCAGCCCAAGGTGGCCGCGCGCCTCCCCCCTCCCCTAGTCCTATTAGGACTAGGAGAGGTGGCCGGCCCCCCCTCTCCCTCTTTCCCCCTCGGGGAATCCTAGTCCAACTAGGATTGGGGGGGGGGGGAGTCCTACTCCCGGGAGGAGTAGGACTCCTCCTGCGCCCACCTCCTGGCCGGCGGTCCCTCCCCCTTGGCTCCTTTATATACTGAGGCAAAGG
The DNA here is from genome assembly GCF_003073215.2 of Triticum urartu. Classification (NCBI taxonomy): domain Eukaryota; kingdom Viridiplantae; phylum Streptophyta; class Magnoliopsida; order Poales; family Poaceae; genus Triticum; species Triticum urartu. The sequence continues at coordinate 233,171,122 of NC_053022.1, forward strand.
CACCCCAGAAACACACAAGTTGATCCACGTGATCTATTCCTTAGCCATGTGCGGTGCCCCTAGCCACCATAGTCCTCGATAATACTGTAGCGGAGTTTAGGCGAAGCCCTGCTGCTGTAGTGCATCAAGATCGTCACCACGCCGTCGTGCTGATGGAACTCTTCCCCGACACTTTGCTGGATCGGAGTCCGGAGATCGTCATCGAGCTGAACGTGTGCTCGAACTCGGAGGTGCCGTAGTTTCGGTGCTTGATCGGTTGGATCGTGAAGACGTACGACTACTTCCTCTACGTCGTGTCAACGCTTCCGCAGTCGGTCTGCGTGGGTACGTAGACAATACTCTCCCCTCTCGTTGCTATGCATCACATGATCTTGCGTGTGCGTAGGAAATTTTTTGAAATTACTATGAAACCCAACATATGGCCCCCCAAGGTTCTCCGCGTCCTGCCTTCGATGGAGGTCATAGGACGAGTCCGGCACCATCTGGTGCGCGGTCGGAGGAGATGATGAGTCTGCTGGGGCGAGCTTCTATCTCAGAGGAGCACCGTGCATTGATGGGTACGGTGATTGGAAGGATTTCGTCTGTGGAAAGCAGATTGCACGAGGCCGTCAGAAGTTTGCTGACGGGTTTTGAGGTACGTTTGATAATGTACTTCTTTGTCAGTTGCGCATAAACAAGATGCGCCCTGTGTAGATAGTAGCCCCTGAGACTCTGTGCGTTGTCAAAATTGACGGCGCGCAGAGGATCATAATCCCAGGTCTAATTTTCGCCTTTGTATATAGGTGGCGAAGTGTCCGGAATCGAGCCGAACTTATGATTTTGCCGAGATAAAGCGGCAACTTGACGTGGCAGATGCCGACATCGTGCTCGTCAACGAGCGATTTGATGATGCTCAAGGTATGCAATTCCTCGGGCGGCATCTGGTAAGAGGAGCTTTTATGCCAGTATCTTACAATGTGTGTGCTTGACGCAGATGGTGCAGCCGCCGTGGAGAGTCTCCGGGCGGAACTTGCCCGAGATAAGGAACAAGCACGGACAAGTGATGCGGCTGCCGAGAAGGCACTTAAAGAGCTGAGATCCGAACAGGCTACTCACTGCCGAAGCAAGAAGGAGATGGCCGAGATGGCCGTGAAGTTAAAAAGCGCTGCTGACCGTTGCAAGTCTCTTGAGAAAGAAGACCGAGCGAGACAAACGGACTTAGAGAAGGCCGTTGTTGATGCCAAGGATGCTCGCTCTGCGATGAGAGCTGCGAAGGAGGAGCTGCGCCAGGCCGGACAGATTGCGGCTGGAAAGCCCTTTATGCTGCGGAGGAAGTTTGGCGATCCGAAGTTTGCTCCGTTGGACCGGATGTGGAGTGCGAAGGACGCCTATCTGGATTTGGCAGCGAGTGCTGCTGATGCGACCGAACAGTTTCGAGATCAAGAAGATCACGAAGTGGAAAGGCTTTCCTGGTCGCAGTTCTACAATCCAGAGCGTCCACTGGCAGTGGACGATCGTCTGGCTCAATGGGCCGAACTGAATAGATTGTCCGGACTCGCCATGAAGTACATCATGGGTCATCTGTGGCCGGGGAGATCGGAGCTGAAGAGTTATTTCGTCTTGGTGCAGCAATTCGTTGGCGCGGTGCCACGTATCGATGCGATGAAGAGGTCAGCATGCATAGAGGGCGCATGGATGGCTCTTGCCCGTGTCAAGACATACTGGGCAGGGATGGAGACCACCGTTGTTGCATCCTGAGATTCGGACCAAAGCCGAGTACCCTCCGAGCACTATTTTCAGGAAGTCCTTGAAGGCGCTCGTGTAATAGAGACGCAGTGCTCGAAGGATGCTATGTTCTGATAGCATATGTAATTATGAAGCAATATTTTGATGAATTGTAGTAGCCTTTTATACTTGTGCCTGCAAGTATGTGGAACACCTCCTGTGCGGCCATTTTAAGATATACATACAAAATCTGAAAGATGGCAGTCGTTAGCTTCAGCCCCCACGCACATAGTGCGGGGGTGCTCGCAGAAGGCGCATTTTCACACTTAATCCAACGTCTTGGTCCTACAAAGGAGGTGATAGCGCAGCGAGCTAGGCAACCGGACTATAATGCTTTAACACTTTCACTTAGCCATAGGAGCTTGACAATGGGACTATTTAGGTAGCCCCTGGTGGCGACTGCGCTCGCCCAAATTCGGGGCGCGTATGTGCCTGGCCGGGAAAGGGCCCTTCGTTAATGCGGGGTATAGATTCCGGAGAGTCATCGAGTGGTTGACCAGTCTCACGCCATATCATGACAGTCGGTTTTCGGCTTTCTCTACTGAGGTGCTCGCCTGGCCGAACCAGGGCACAATCGCAGTAGTTCTCCTGGTGCCGCCTTAGCCGATAGAGCGGAACGTAAGGCGGCCAAACACAGGAGCCGGGCAACCCAACATTTGACCAAAATCATGACTCGGAGCTGATGCATATAAGGCCAAACTCGCGATGCCGAACACTCCCTAAGGTATTCGGTCTTTATGAGAGCGGGCTAAGTGATGCTCTAAGGTATAAGCCCCTAGTGTCCAGGTACGCGCAAGAATTCTGACGTGGCCACATGCCAAGACGCTAGCCTCCTCCTTGGTCATAGAACCAGGGGATGTGTATCAACAAGAGACAGTAAAAAAGGTTTACGCAGGGTCTTAATCTGAAAAGAATCCTTGGAACGGGTCCCTATTGCATGTCTGCGCCTGTGTCTCCGTTGTGCCGTATCCTGGACGGGCGTAGCACGATGTTCATCTGTAAAAAAGAGAGCAACTAAGTTGAAAAAGGGGCGTGCCGAAAAGTTATATGAAATAAACAAAGTGTAAAGTAAAATATGAAAATTGAGCTTTATTGTCTCTTATTTTATACGTGTGAAGCCCCTAGTGCAGGGGTATATGGCCACTAAGCCTTTATCAACGATACTTTTGTGCCGGACTCGTCTATCCGTGTCCGTGGTCTTAATGACCTGTTCCGATGTTCTGGCTGGTGAAGCCATTGTATTGTGGGGCTGTTAAAGCGGCCGCACAATCCTCCGCTTGGGGGAGGCGCCCTTACTGCTTCCCCGTTAAGGAGATGATGCCGCGTGGACCGGGCATCTTAAGCGTAAGAGATGCATAATGCGGTATTGCGTTAAAGCGGGCGAAAGCTTCGCGTCCCAGCAGTGCTTGATAGCGACTTGAGAATGGGACGATGTGGAAAGTCAGCTTTTCGCGACGGAAGTTATCGGCAGAGCCGAAAATAACCTCGAGCCGGAGAAAACCCATGCAATGGGTGTCCGACCTGGCGTTACTCCTTGAAAGGAGGTTTTGCTGTGGCGAATTCTTTTTGGGTCGATCCCCATGTGGCGGATTGAGTCCTGATATATCAGGTTGAGTCCGCTGCCACCGTCCATAAGGACATTTGAAAACTGGAGTCCGCCAATTATTGGATCGAGTACCAGGGCAGTCCAGCCTGGGTTCCTGACACTTCTAGAATAATCCAGATGATCGAAGATGATTGGTTTTGACAACCAGTGGCGGGATTCCTTTGGGATAGGCCGTGGGGCGCGTACCTTTATGGGCGCCGCACGTTTTGTTATGTGGAGTAAGTTTACTGTTTTTACTTCTTGTGGGAAATTCTTTTGTTTCCCTTACTCTGCTTTTGGGGTTCGTCCTCGTCTTCGCTTGGTGTATCGAGCCCCTTGTGTTCGGCGTTGAGTCTGCCGGATTGTTTGAAAACCCAACAATCTCTGTGGGTATGGTTAGCAGGCTTTCCGGGAGTAGCTGTGTATTTGACATATCCTATCCAGATTTTGTTTAGGTTGGATAGGTCGTCCCTGTTATCTTGGAGGGGCGGCTTTTTCTGATTCTGTCGTGAGCTTTTGAATCCGGCGTTGACTGCCGTGCTCTTCGGACTTTTTTCCTTAGTCCGGCGACGGTCCTTATTGCGTCGCGGTTTTCCGTTTCCATCCCTAGTTTCGGATGTACTTGGGTCGCTGGTGCTGCATCTTGCCAACCAGCTATCCTCTCCTGCGCAAAAGCGGGTCATGATGCTTGTTAGTGCGGCCATTGTTCTTGGCTTTTCTTGGCCGAGGTGTCTGGCGAGCCATTCGTCTCGGACATTATGCCTGAAAGCTGCTAAGGCTTCAGCGTCCGGACAGTCGACTATCTGATTCTTTTTAGTAAGAAATCTATTCCAGAATTGCCGAGCTGACTCTCCGGGCTGTTGAGTTATGTGACTAAGATCGTCTGCATCCGGAGGGCGGACATAGGTCCCTTGAAAATTTGCTCGGAAAGCGTCCTCGAGCTCTCCCCAACTTCCAATTGTGTTTTCAGGAAGGCTTTTAAGCCAATGCCGGGCTGGCCCTTTAAGCTTGAGGGGTAAGTATTTTATGGCGTGGAGGTCATCTCCTCGAGCCATATGTATGTGGAGGATATAATCCTCGATCCAGACTCCAGGGTCTGTTGTTCCATCATATGCCTCTATGTTTACGGGTTTGAATCCCGCTGGAAATTCATAATCCAGGACCTCATCGGTGAAACATAGGGGGTGTGCGGCACCCATGTATTTGGGTGTGCCGTATTCTGATAATGGCTTTATTGCATTGCTTACGAGAGCTTGCTTTCTTGGCCCGTAAATGGACCTGGCTGGGCCATGATGCGAATCCTTAAGTGGGTCGCATACCGGCTTAAGTGCGGCGCTGCTTGCCGCTTTAAGCTGGCCCTGGGGTCGTCTATCCGACCGTGTGGCTTTCTTACTTTTTGAATGCGAGGGCTCTAAGGCCTCCTCGTCGAATTCGGGCAGTAGTTTTTTCCTCGGATAGCTTTTAGTGCGGCGACTGCCGCCGTATTTGTCTGCGGTATTGATTACTTTACTCCATCTGATCCTGAGTGCATCTTCCGCAGTCTTTAGCTTCCGCTTCTGCTTTTTCATGTTGCGTGCGGTTGCAACGAGCCGTTTGTGGAGGTTCTTCTGCTTTGTGGGCTTGTCCGGCGTAGGGTCGTCCGAAATGCCATTTTCGCCGGGGGAGGAATGTTCGGTTTCCCTATCCGGGTTGTCTTGTTGGGACGGTTGCTCTAAGGCATGCTCGTCGTCTACCGGCTCATCCTGCTCTATGGCTGGGTCTTTATCGAGGTGGGGCTTAGGTCGGCGTTTACGCCGACGCTTTGATTGTTTTTCGAGAGATTGATCCCCCTCCCCGTTTTCCTCGTTGTTGCTTCCTTTAGGGGTATCCACCATGTACACATCGTGAGATGAGGTGGCTGTCCAATGCCCTATAGGCGTTGGTTCTAGGTTGTCTCCTGCATCATCGTCCATACTGTCGATGTCTTCAGAGTCGAAGTCGAGCATGTCGGTTAAGTCATCAACAGTGGCTACGAAGTGGGTGGTGGGTGGGTTTTGAATTTCTTCATCGTCCGTATCCCAACCTTGCTGACCATAGTCCGGCCAGGGCTCTCCTGATAAAGAGAGAGACTTTAGAGAATTCAGGATGTCGTCGAAGGGCGAGTGCTGAAAGATGTCCACGGCGGTGAACTCCATTATCGGCGCCCAATCGGATTCGATCGGCGGGGGCGCGGGGGGCTCGGAGTTCGGAGAGGAATCCGGCTCCTCGGAGTCACAGGCCATGCGGAGTGCATGGCTGGAGTTCGGCTCGATCGCCTCTGAGATCACAGCCCCTGAGGCAGCGTCCAACCGCTGATCCTTGATTGGCGCAGTGGGATCTGAATCAATGGTCGGAACCGATGCTTGTGCGGCCTCCAAGGCGCTGTTCGGCGGCAGAGCTATGTCATGCCCATCGAGACAGTGCGGCACGCTTGGCTGTGGCTCGAATCCGTCGAAGATCAAGTCCCCGTGTATGTCAGCCGTGTAGTTTAGGCTTCCAAACCTGACCTGATGGCCAGGGGCGTAATTTTTGATCTGCTCAAGGTGACCAAGCGAGTTGGCCCGCAGTGCGAAGCCGCCGAAGACGAAGATCTGTCCGGGGAGAAAAGTCTCACCCTGGACTGCATCGTGGTTGATGATCGAAGAAGCCATCGGGCCTAAAAGCGACGACACAGAGGAACTCTCAATGAAATCACCAATGTCGGTGTCAAAACCGGCGGATCTCGGGTAGGGGGTCCCGAACTGTGCGTCTAGGCCGGATGGTAACAGGAGACAAGGGACACAATGTTTTACCCAGGTTCGGGCCCTCTTGATGGAGGTAAAACCATACGTCCTGCTTGATTAATATTGATGATATGGGTTGTACAAGAGTAGATCTACCACGAGATCAAGGAGGCTAAACCCTAAGTAGCTAGCCTATGGTATGATTGTTGTATGATGAGTTGTCCTACGGACTAACCCTCTGGTTTATATAGACACCGGAGAGGGTTAGGGTTACACAAAGTCGGTTACTATGGTAGAGATCTGAATATCCGCATCGCCAAGCTTGCTTCCACGCCAGGAAATCCCATCCGGACATGGGAGAAGTCTTCAATCTTCATCTTCATAGTTCTGCAGTCCGGCTGAAGGTATAGTCCGGCCTACCGAACACCCCCCCTAATCCAGGACTCCCTCAGGGAGGAAAGTAGAACTTGATGAGGTAATTGTACATGCTCCCTTATTGGAAAGTAGTTCATCACAAAAATCTGTTCCTGTGACTTACTACACCAATTTAGTGAGGAAGCTAATGATGAAGATCATGTAACTTCAGATCAAGTTACTACTGAAACCTCGTAGGTAAACCAGAATGAGATCCGTACCAGAGTGGTACGGTAATCCTGTTCTAGAGGTCATGTTACTTAACCATGACGAACCTACGAACTATGAGGAAGCGATGATGAGCCCAGATTCCGCGAAATGGCTTGAGGCCATGAAATCTAAGATGAGATCCATGTATGAGAACAAAGTATGGACTTTGATTGACTTGCCCACTGATTGGCGAGCCATTGAGATTAAATGGATCTTCAAGAGGAAGACGGACGCTGATAGTGGTGTTACTATCTGCAAAGCTAGAATTGTCGCAAAATGTTTTCAACAAGTTCAAGGTGTTGACTACGATGAGAGTTTCTCACTCGTATCTATGCTTAAGTCTGTCTGAATCATGTTAGCAATTGCCACATTTTATAAAATCTGGCAAATGGATAAACAAAACTGCATTCCTTAATAGATTTATTAAAGAAGAGTTGTATATGATGCAGCAAGAAAGTTTTGTCAATCCTAAAGGTGCTAACAAAATATGCAAGCTCCAGCGATCCATCTATGGACTGGTGCAAGCATCTCGGAGTTGGAATATACGCTTTGATAAGTTGATCAAAGCATATAGTTTTATACAGACTTGCGGTGAAGCCTGTATTTACAAGAAAGTGAGTGGGAGCACTACAGCATTTCTGATAAGTATATGTGAATGACATATTGTTGATCGAAGATAATGTAGAATTATTCTGCAAAGCATAAAGGAATGTTTGAAAGGAGTTTTTCAAAGAAAGACCTCGGTGAAGCTGCTTACATATTGAGCATCAAGATCTATAGAGATAGATCAAGACGCTTGATAAGTTTTTCAATGAGTACATACCTTGACAAGATTTTGAAAAAGTTCAAATGGAACAGTCAAAGAAAGAGTTCTTGCCTGTGTTACAAGGTGTGAAATTGAGTAAGACTCAAAGCCCGACCACGGCAGAAGATAGAAAAGAGAATGAAGTCATTCCCTATGCCTCTTGCCATAGGTTCTATAAAGTATGCCATGCTGTGTACCAGACCTATTGTATACCCTACCTGAGTTTGGCAAGGAGTGCAATAGTGATCTAGGAGTAGATCACTGGACATCGATCAAAATTATCCTTAGTGAAATAAGGATATGTTTCTCGATTATGAAAGTGACAAAAGGTTCATCGTAAAGGGTTACGTCGATGCAAATTTTGACACTGATCCAGATGACTCTAAGTCTCAATCTGGATACATATTGAAAAGTGGGAGCAATAAGCTAGAGTAGCTCCGTGCAGAGCATTGTTGACATAGAAATTTGCAAAATACATACGGATCTGAATGTTGCAGACCCGTTGACTAAACTTCTCTCACAAGCAAAACATGATCACACCTTAGTACTCTTTGGGTGTTAATCACATAGCGATGTGAACTAGATTATTGACTCTAGTAAACCCTTTGCGGCTCTTCCCACATGACGATGTGAACTATGGGTTAATCAATGGTGATGTGAACTATTGATGTTTATCACATGGCGATGTGATCTAGATTATTGACTCTAGTGCAGTGGGAGAACTGAAGGAAATATGCCCTAGAGCAATATAGTTATTTTATTTCCTTATCTTTCATGATAAATGTTTTATTATTCATGCTAGATTGTTAACCGGAACATAATACATGTGTGAATACAATAGACAAACAGAGTGTCACTAGTAATGCCTCTACTTGACTAGCTCGTTGATCAAGATGGTTAAGTCCTAACCATAGACATGAGTGTCATTGATTAACAGGATCACATCATTAGGAGAATATGTGATCAACTTGACCCATCCGTTAGCTTAGCACTTGATCGTTTAGTTTGTTGCTATTGCTTTCTTCATGACTTATACATGTTCCTATGACTATGAGATTATGCAACTCCCGTTTACTGGAGGAACACTTTGTGTGCTACCAAACGTCACAACGTAACTGGGTGATTATAAAGGTGCTCTACAGGTGTCTCCAAAGGTACTTGTTGGGTTGGCGTATTTCGAGATTAGGATTTGTCACTCCGATTGTCGGAGAGGTATCTCTGGGCCCACTCGGTAATGGACATCACTATAAGCCTTGCAAGCATTGCAACTAATGAGTTAGTTGCGGGATGATGTATTAAGGAACGAGTAAATAGACTTGCCGGTAACGAGATTGAACTAGGTATTGAGATATCGACGATCGAATCTCGGGCAAGTAACATACCGATGACAAAGGGAACAACGTATGTTGTTATGCGGTCTGACCGATAAAGATCTTCGTAGAATATGTAGGAGCCAATATGGGCATCCAGGTCCCGCTATTGGTTATTGACCAGAGAGGTGTCTCGGTCATGTCTACTGTCTACATAGTTCTCGAACCGTAGGGTCCGCACGCTTAACGTTCGTTGACGATATAGTACTATGAGTTATGTATGTTGGTGACCGAATGTTGTTCGGAGTTTTGGATGAGATCACAGATATGACGAGGAACTCCGGAATGGTCCGGAAGTAAAGATTGATATGTGGATAGTAGTGTTTGATCTCCGGAAGGGTTCCGGAATTCACCGGAAGGGGTTCCGGATGTTTCCCGAAATGTTTGGGCACGAGAACACTTTATCTGGGCCAAAGGGGAAAGCCCACGAGGCTTTTGGAAAGTGCAAAAGGAAGTTTTGCGGAGACCAGAGGCTAGACGCCAGGAACCCTGGCGTCTAGGGGGTAGACGCCGGGAACCCTGGCGTCTAGCCTGGAGTCCGAGAAGGACTCTTGCCTTTCGGGTGAAACCGACTTTGAGGAGGCTTTTACTCCAAGTTTCGACCCCAGGGCTCAACATATAAATAGAGGGGTAGGGCTAGCACCAAAGACACATCAAGAAACACCAAGCCGTGTGCCGGCAACCCCGTCCCCTCTAGTTTATCCTCCGTCATAGTTTTCGTAGTGCTTAGGCGAAGCCCTGCGGAGATTGTTCTTCACCAACACCGTCACCACGCCGTCGTGCTGCCGGAACTCATCTACTACTTCGCCCCTCTTACTGGATCGAGAAGGCGAGGACGTCACCGAGCCGAACGTGTGCAGAACTCGGAGGTGCCGTGCTTTCGGTACTTGGATTGGTCGGATCATGAAGACGTACGACTACATCAACCGCGTTGATATAACGCTTCCGCAATCGGCCTACGAGGGTACGTAGACAACACTCTCCCCTCTCGTTGCCATGCATCACCATGATCTTGCGTGTGCGTAGGAATTTTTTTGAAAGTACTACGTTCCCCAACACTTTTGTAGTCGCGGCATCGCGGGAGGCCCTCTCCTTCTCCCACTTGTTTCCCATCACTTGCCGGTTATCATTTGGCACGGTTGCTCTTCCATTCCCCCCTACAATATCTTCCTCTTATTCTTCTAACCCAATTGACTAGTAGGAGCTTGAGCCATCATTCTTCTTCTTGCCTGCCTTAGATCGGCCACAAGTTGTGCCCACTTTGGTTTGCCATTCAATATCACCCAACAAGGCTAAAACCAAATGACTTCTCCATTTCTTGATACATAGTGGTCGCACTAGCAAACAAAAATTGTATGACAATGAGAATGCAACAAAAAACAAGCATATTCAAAATGATGACAAGATTAAGTAATTAAGCTTACTTGAGTTGCTACTCCCATCCCACTTTGAGGGCAGCCAAGCACTTGTGAATAGTGGTCGAAAACAGAACAGTCTGTAGTAATCTGTAGGTTTCGAATACTTTTGGAACCCCAAAAATTCTAAAATAAATTGCTGTACGTGAGGAATTTATCTTTTAATCATCTTCAAAAATAATTAACTAAATATCACTCTCCATAAAAAATGGCAGCAAATCTCGTGAGCGCTAAAGTTTCTGTTTTTTACAGCAAGATCGCAAAGACTTTCCCCAAGTCTTCCCAAAGGTTCTACTTGGCACAAACACTAATTAAAAGCATAAAGCCACATCTAAACAGAGGCTAGATGAATTATTTATTACTAATCAGGAGCAAAAAGCAAATAACAAAAATAAATTGGGTTGCCTCCCAACAAGCGCTATCGTTTAACGCCCCTAGCTAGGCATGATGGTTTCAATGATGCTCACATAAAAGATAAGAATTGTAACATAAAGAGAGCATCATGAAGAATATTACTAGCACATTTAAGTCTAACCCACTTCCTATGCATAGGGATTTTGTGAGCAAACAACTTGTGGGAACAAGAATCAACTTGCATAGGAAGGTAAAACAAGGATAACTTAAAGATTTTAAGCACATAGAGAGGAAACTTGATATTATTGCAATTCCTACAAGCATATATTCCTCCCTCATAATAATTTTCAGTAGCATCATGAATGAATTCAACAATATAACCATCACATAAAGCATTATTTTCATGATCTACAAGCATAGAAAATTTACTACTCACCACATAAGCAAAATTCTTCTCATTCATAATAGTGGGAGCAAACTCAACAAAATAACTATCATGTGAGGCATAATCCAATTGAAAACTAAAATCATGATGACAAGTTTCATGGTTATCATTATTCTTTATAGCATACATGTTATCACCATAATCATCATAGATAGCAACTTTGTTCTCATAATCAATTGGAACCTCTTCCGAAATAGTGGATGCATCACTAAATAAAGTCATGAGCTCTCCAAATCCACTTTTATAATTATCACAATAAGATTCAACATCCTCCAAAATAGTGGGATCATTACTTCCTAAAGTTGACACTCTTCCAAACCCACTTTCATCAATATAATCATCATAAATAGGGGGCATGCTATCATCATAATAAATTTGGACATCAATACTTGGGAGACAAAAAATATCATCTTCATCAAACATAGCATCCCCAAGCTTGTGGCTTTGCATATCATTAGCATCATAGATATCCAAGGAATTCATACTAACAACATTGCAATCATGCTCATCATACAAAGATTTAGTGCCAAACATTGTAATACATTCTTCCTCCAACACTTTGGCACAATTATCGGAATCCTTATTTTCATGAAAGACATTAAAAGGATGAAGCATATCAGGTATCCTGAATTCCATTTTCCTTTTATAATTTTCTTTTATAAACTAAACTAGTGATAAAACAAGAAACTAAAAGATTCAATTGCAAGATCCAAAGATATACCTTCAAGCGCTAACCTCCCCGGCAACGGCGCCAGAAAGGAGTTTGATGTCTACTACACAACCTTCTTCTTGTAGACGTTGTTGGGCCTCCAAGTGCAGAGGTTTGGTAGGACAGTAGCAAATTTCCCTCAAGTGGATGACCTAAGGTTTATCAATCCGTGGGAGGCGTAGCATGAAGATGGTCTCTCTCAAGCAACCCTTCAAAAAAATAACAAAGAGTCTCTTGTGTCCCCAACACACCCAATACAATGGTAAATTGTATAGGTGCACTAGTTCAGCGAAGAGATGGTGATACAAGTGCAATATGGATGGTAGATATAGGTTTTTGTAATCTGAAAATATAAAAACAGCAAGGTAACTAATAATAAAAGGGAGAACAAACGGTATTGCAATGCGTTGAAACAAGGCCTAGGGTTCATACTTTCACTAGTGCAAGTTCTCTCAACGATAATAACATAAGTGGATCATATAACTATCCCTCTACATGCAACAAAGAGTCACTCCAAAGTCACTAACAACGGAGGACAAAAGAAGAGATTATTTTAGGGTACGAAACCACCTCAAAGTTATTCTTTCCGATCAATCCGTTGGGCTATTCCTGTAAGTGTCACAAACAGCCCTAGAGTTCGTAGTAAAATAACACCTTAAGACGCAAATCAACCAAAACCCTAATGTCACCTGGATACTCCAATGTCACCTCAAGTATCCGTGGGTATGATTATATGATACGCATCACACAATCTCAGATTCATCTATTCAACCAACACAAAGAACTTCAAAGAGTGCCCCAAATTTTCTACCGGAGAGTCAAGATGAAAACGTGTGCCAACCCCTATGCACAAGTTCACGAGGTCATGGAACTCGCAAGTTGATCACCAAAACATACATCAAGTGGATCACATGATATCCCATTGTCATCACAGATAAGCACGTGCAAGACATACATCAAGTGTTCTCAAATCCTTAAAGACTCAATCCGATAAGATAACTTCAAAGGGAAAACTCAATTCATCACAAGAGAGTAGAGGGGGAGAAACATCATAAGATCCAACTATAATAGCAAAGCTCGCAATACATCAAGATCGTACCACCTCAAGAACACGAGAGAGAGAGAGAGATTAAACACATAGCTACTGGTACATACCCTCAACCCCGAGGGTGAACTACTCCCTCCTCGTCATGGAGAGCACCGAGATGATGATGATGGCCACTGGAGAGGGATTCCCCCCTCCGGCAGGGTGCCGGAACGGGTCTAGATTGGATTTCGGTGGCTACGGAGGCTTCTGGCGGTGGAACTCCCGATCTATTCTGCTCCTCGATGTTTTAGGGTATATGGACATATATAGGCGAAAGAAGTCGGTCCAGGGAGCCACGAGGGGCCCACGAGGGTGGGGGGCGCGCCCAGGGGGGTAGGGCGCGCCTCCCTGCCTCGTGGCTTCCTCGAAGCTTCCCTGACGTCTACTCCAAGTCTCCTGGATTGCTTCCGTTCCAAAAATAACTCTCCCGAAGGTTTCATTCCGTTTGGACTCTGTTTGATATTCCTTTTCTTCGAAACACTGAAATAGGCAAGAAAACATCAATTTGGGCTGGGCCTCCGGTTAATAGGTTAGTCCCAAAAATAATATAAAAGTGTTTAGTAAAGCCCATAAACATCTAAAACAGATAATATAATAGCATGAATACTTCATAAATTATAGATACGTTGGAGACGTTGGAGACGTATCAGCGCCACCCCTAGGGGAGGGAGAGAAGATGGCTTTATAGAAGCCGTTGACATGAGCGCGGATCTCAGTAGAGGATGGTGTCCCCATCCCAAAGGCAGTGGATGGAGTTGTGTCGGTGCCTACCGTTGGCGATCGCCTGGGAGTAAGCGGTGTTGGCGTCCCCACGGAGCACCCAGCGGTGGGTGCCCCATTGGTGCCAATAGGCCTCCTCGTCAGTGTATATGACTGACAGCTGGTCTTCGAGATCATATCGCAACATCCATTCACCAGAGGAGAGCCCGGAGGAGTCAGCCCGGGCGTCAAGAGCTTGGATGGACGGAAGTAGTGCCGATTTCCATTGTCTAAGATCCCTTCCAAGATTGGCACCCCAGCCTTTCATGAGCTGTCGGGTCAATTTAGCACAAAACTGCCAGGTGTCAATCGCAGATATGGCCCGGTGCGGGCGTTCCCGGGCCTCCACCCATCTAGCGACCACCGGTCCACAAAGCCCGGTTGGTTGAGCCAGAATAGCTCAAACCGAAACCTGGCGGCGTGGCCTGACGCTTGTCAGATGTGGAGAGCAACAAGGGAATGTGATCTGACCCAATGTTGGTAATCGCCCTAAGTGAGGCGACGGGGCATCAGAGCTCCCAATTCGGGGATACTAGGACGCGGTCCAGAACAGATCGCGTCGGGTCAGTTTGCCTATTGGTTCAGGTGAACCTAGCCCAGTCCGCTCCAACTCACGGAGCCCCAGATCCACGATACAGTCATTGAACATCTGCATGCGAGGGAGGTTCAACCGGTCGTTCTTCTTATCATCGGGGGAGCTCAAGAGATTGAAGTCGCCGCCGACCACCACAGGTAGCTGGGCAGCTGTGACCTTCCATCGAAGCTCGTCAAGGAAAGATGCCAAGCGACGGTGATCGGCAGCCGGCAGGTCCATAGACAATCACAATCTCCCACTTGAAGTTGAGCGAGCGCTCAAACACTGCCATACTAACGAAGAACTCCCCCTGTCCATGCTGCCCACCTCAAAGGTGTCATCCTTTACCCCTAACAGGATGCCACCCAAATGGCCAGCGCTCCCATTAGAAGGGAGCCAGTGCCAGGCGAACAGGTGGGAACTCAGTCGCTCAAGCTCTTGAAGGGTGAAGTCCATTTGCATGGTTTCTTGTATGGCTACAATGTCAATATGTTCGTCTCGCATGTACTGGACTAACTGGCAACGCTGGCCATTATCGCCGAAGCCGCGGATATTCCAAAATAGGGTTCACATCAAGGTGCCATTTGGGGGTTGCTTGACCCCAGGACGGTGGAGGCGCTGCAGGCCTTGAGGGCAGCAGTGCGGGAACGAGTGCAGCCACGGATTTCTCCGGCAGGCACCACTGCGGGAGGCCAGGGAGCTGGCGTACGTAGGAGTCGGGCCTGGGTCTCCGCAAGCTTCCCGCCCAGAATTTTGCAGGCCTGAATCACCGCAATCTGCTCTAAGGGGGGACCAACTTCCCCCTGAAAATAATAGATGAGTCTGCGGCCACCTTGGCAAGGTGGCCGAGCAGAACAGCCTCAAGTGCAGAAAATGAACAACTAGAGGAACTGGAGGGAATGTCGGTCTCACCTGGCTCGAGTTTCCGGGCCACAACGCGAAGCTTGGCACGCTCGGTGATGGACGACGCCGGGAAGCCGGACGGATGGTCAGCATCGAGACGGGCACTACGGCGGGATGGGGTGGAGGCGGGCGGTGGCGAGCAGCCCCAAGCGGCCCCGGCAGAGGGAGGCCAAGGGGGGATCGGCAGTCTGTGGAGACGCCAACACCGGGGACTGCTCGACCGGGACCGACAGCGAAGT
This sequence comes from Triticum urartu, assembly GCF_003073215.2. Lineage (NCBI taxonomy): Eukaryota > Viridiplantae > Streptophyta > Magnoliopsida > Poales > Poaceae > Triticum > Triticum urartu. Next base: position 233,186,496 of record NC_053022.1, read on the forward strand.
GACGGGCGCTGGAGTGGAGCAGGGGGAGCGCGGCGAAGATGCCAGGAGATCGAGGAGACCGACGTTGGAGATGTCGCTCAACTCCGCCGAGGAGGTGGGAGAGGCAGGCGGCAGCGCGTCGGGCGCCATCTTGTCAGAGGGAACAAGCGCGCGCGACCGTCCGGCGCCCGCACCATTGCGGCTCGGAGGTGGGTCGGAGGGGTCCCGCGAGGGGGAATGGTTGTGCCCCAAGCGCTCGTCATCGTCGTGCGGATCCTCGTGGTGGGAGGGATGCAGACGGCGGTAGTGGGAGTCGTCTCGCTTGTCCGGCCACCCCCACCAAAGTGTCTGTCATTAGAGAATCGGGGGTGGCCGACGTGGTTGGGGGGCTCGGGGTAGATCTTGAGGTCGAATCCCTGGTCGTTGAAGAAGGCCCGGACGGTGGCACGGAGCTTGGAGGAGTCAAGGCATTTGACCTTGACCCGGACCTCCTCCTCTTTGCAGAGGGAGAGCTCATCTACCACCACCACCTTGCCAAGTATCTTGGACATACTGCAAATCACCCTCTCAGAGCGGGCAATGTCGGGGATGCCCGCAATGAGGATCCAAGCCATGTCTAGTACGGCAACCGCCTTGGGGTCCACCCGAGGCTCAGAGATGTTGATGACGAGCTTGTTGAGGGCTAGAGTGATGTCGTCGCTGTGGGTGCAGAGGCCCAAGCTGATGGCATCTGGGAAGATCACGGAGAAGGAGTTGTCTGCGGTCGGAGTCACTTGCCAGTCCTAGACACGCCAGCACAGGTGGTTGAGCTCGGCCTCGATCATCTCCGAGGATGCGACACCCGCCCCTACAATGGTGACGATTGCAAGGAGCGGCGTGGAGGGGGGAGGTACGTCCTCCACCTCGATGTGGAAGAAGCTGAGGCCCTCGATGTCATGGCCGTACATCATGAGCTCCTCCGACACCGGTCGATCCAGGCATAGGGCTGTGGGATGACCCGAATCCTTGCAAAGGTAGCACATCGAGGGGTTGGAGCACTCGACTTGGTAGTGGCCTGCGATCCCACAGTTGAAGCACGGAGGTGGATTGCGGGGAGCACCGGAGGCGGGTGCTTCCAAAGCCGCAAGGGTCGGTGCCGAGGCGTTGGGGGCGAGCGGGACCTCTCTTCTTCTTCTTCTTCTTCTTCTTCTTCTTCTTCTTCTTCTTGGCACCTTGGCGCCCCCGCGCCCAGGTGCCGCCATTGCCCGGTGACAAGCTAGGTTGGTTCTGTGGCAGTTGATCCCGGCGAGGGGGCGGCGTCGGATGTTTGCCGTTGGGGGCGGCGAGGTGACGGAGAGCGGCTGCGGCGGCGGGCAAGGGAGGGGGACTGGCGTCAGTCCGAGCGCCAGGAATCCTCTATGGGAGACCGGGGCCGCTCCCTGCCGTCCTCCCAAGCGGGGGAGCGATGGGCGTCGTCCTGGGTCGGCGAGTGACGGTTGGAGCGGGCTGGCGAGCGTCGTGAGTTGCGGGCCGGCGAGCGGCGGGACCTTGCGGGTGGGGGAGGGGGGGCGGGATGAACAAGGGCGTCCGGAAGAGACAAGCTGGGGGGAGGTTTGGCCTCTCGGTGCTTGGGCCTCGGCGGAGGCCGGCAGGCGCCGACGTTCGTCCCAGCAATCCTCTGGTGGGGCACCGGCGCCATCGCCCAGTCGCTCCGTCATGGGAGGGCAGCGGGGGGGGAGGAGGGGGAGCCGAGGAAAAGCGGTGTGGGAGGAGGGGAGCAAGGTCATTAGCGACAGAGGGAGGCGAGAAGAGAATGGCGCTGGAAGGGAAACCTCGCTGGGAGCCATATCTTCTGAGCGCGGGCTCGCTGGCCGCCGCCTATCGTGGGCTGACCCGGCCCAACAGCCACAAGAGGCCCAGCTGGGCTGGCACCAGATGGAGGCGTGAGAAGCAGGCCCAACCGCCGGTCCAGGCCTGGAATGGGAGGGCCCAGCCCGGGGGCACCCAGCTAGGCTTTCCCAGCCGCCGCCGGAGTGGGCGGCGCGGTCGTCGGCCGGCAAGGGGGACACCATGGACTGTAGCGGCTAGGGATGGGAGAGAAGCACAGCCTGGAGGATCCAAAGAATGCAATGAACGGCTGGAAGGGAGAACGCCAGGAAATCACCGGGGAGCCAGCGATCCCCGACGGCGGCGGAGCGGACGGGCTTGTCCGAAGCGGGGTGGCCGGACGGAGCCTCCACGACGAGCGGGCGGGGCCAAGCTTGCCGCCAGGCGACCCCACAGCAGGGCACCACCGACTGGGTGACGGCCCCCAGCCCGCAAGGCGCTGCCCCTTGCCTCCGCGGCCACAGAGCTGAGGTGAGCTTGCTAGCTGGCGGAGAGCTGAGCCCCGCGTGGGCCGCCGATACTCCCACCCCTAGGAGTAAGGCCGCCGGCAAGCAAGGGCAGAGCGGACTGGCGCGCCGGGTGTAGTCTCAAACAAGCTTTTCCTGGAATGGATAGAAGTTTCTAACTCTGGAAACCTGGTATGAGAAATTCCATATAATATGCAACAATTCGGGGGGGGAGCGCGGTCGCAGCAGACCACCGGCCGGCCCGCAGCGGAGGTTGTCGGCCCTCCGGACGTGGCCCAGACTGACCTGACGAGGGGGCACTGGGTGGGACAGGGGGAGGTCGCAAGGAGGCCGGGGGAGGCACGGGCGAGTCGTCGCAGGCCTGGGGTAGGTGGGAGGAGGGGCAGCGCAGGAGGAGACACGTCGGGCGCGTCGCCCCGCGGGTCGCCGCACTCGCCAGAGCTCGCCATCACCACTCGCGTCCTGATCCTGTCATGGATGCCTCCATCTACATTTTACACCCTCGGTCATATCTTCGTAGTGCTTAGGCGAAGCCCTGCGAGGATCACTTCACCATCACCGTCACCATGCCGTCGTGCTGACAAAACTCATCTACTACCTCGATGTCTTGCTGGATCAAGAAGGCGAGGGACGTCACCGAGCTGAACATGTGCAAAACTTAGAGGTGTCGTGTGTTCGGTACTTGATCGGTCGGAGCTAGAAGAAGTTCGACTACATCAACTGCATCGTCAAACGCTTCTGTTTTCGGTCTACAAGGGTACGTAGACACACTCTCCCCTCTCGTTGCTATGCATCTCCTAGATAGATCTTGTGTGAGCGTAGGAATTTTTTTGAAATTGCATGCTACGTTCCCCAACAGTGGCATCCGAGCCAGGTCTATGCGTAGATGATATGCACGAGTAGAACACAAAGAGTTGTGGGCGGTGATCGTCATATTGCTTACCACCAATGTCTTATTTTGATTCGGCGGTATTGTTGGATGAAGCGGCCCGGACCAACCTTACATGACCACGTTCATGAGACCGGTTCAACCAACAGACATGCAACTAGTTTTACATAAAGGTGGCTGGCGGGTGTCTGTTTCTCCAACTTTAGTTGAGTCGAATTTGACTGCGGCCGGCCCTTGTTGAAGGTTAAAACAGCAAACTTGATAAATCACCGTTGTGGTTTTGATGCATAGGTAAGAACGGTTCTTGCTAGAGGCCCGTTACAGCCATGTAAAACTTGCAACAACAAAGTAGAGGATGTCTAACTTGTTTTTGCAGGGCATGTTGTGATGTGATATGGTCAAGACATGATGTGATATACGTTATTGTATGAGATGATCATGTTTTGTAAAAGTTATCGGCAACTGGAAGGAGCCTTATGGTTGTCACTTTATTGTATGAAATGCAAACGCCATGTAATTGCTTTACTTTATCACTATGCGTTAGCGATAGTTGTAGAAGCAATAATTGGCGAGACAACCACGACGCTACAATGGAGATCAAGGTGTCAAGCCGGTGATGATGGAGATCATGACAGTGCTTTGGAGACGGAGATCAAAGGCATAAGATGATGATGGCCATATCATGTCACATATTTTGATTGCATGTGATGTTTATCTTTTATGCATCTTATTTTGCTTAGTACGGCGGTAGAATTATAAGATGATCCCTTACTAAAATTTCAAGGTATCAGTGTTCTCTCTGAGTATACACCGTTGCGACAGTTCATCGTGCTGAGACACCACGTGATGATCAGGTGTGATAAGGTCTACGTTCACATATGACGGGTGCAAGACAGTTTTGCACATGCGGAATACTCGGGTTAAACTTGATGAGCCTAGTATGTACAGACATGGCCTCAGAACACTGTAGACCGAAAGGTCGAACGCGAATCATATAGTAGATATGATCAACATAGAGATGTTCACCATTGAAGACTACTCCATCTCACGTGATGATCGGACATGGTTTAGTTGATTTGGATCACGTAATCATTTAGATGCCTCGAGGGTTGTCTATCTAAGTGGGAGTTCTTAAGTAATATGATTAATCAAACTTAATTTATCATGAACTTAGTCCTGATAGTATTTGCATATCTATGTTCACTGGTGCACGTCGGTCCTAAACAAATGCTTTTTAACCCCTTTCCGCGACGGCCTTCGGAACCATCGCCAAGTGAGTGTGTGCGATAGGGGGTCCTTCCCACATGACCCAGAAACGGTCGGGGATATGGAACAGTGATCCAGAGGCCTTCCAAAATGTAATCGCGTGTGATGCAGCACACACTAAAATCTTTCGCACGTGTGGTATCGGTGATTGAGCGTTTCTAATGACGCAGTGAAACCATACGGTCTATCATAACGAACCTCTTGGGAAACAGTATGTAAGGCACACGGGCCAACATATGAACTATGTGCGATTTGTGCCCTATCGCACACGAATTTTCTGCGTAACTCATCTGCCATGCTAGACTCCATCGCACACGTTTTCCAACAATTACCGTCTGCGATAATGTTCTATTAGAAACGGTTCAGGATCCCCTTCGCACACATACAAGTGTTGCAGACTGTTTGTGATTTGTTAGGTATCACCGACGGTTGCCGCAAGAGTGACGTGTGCTTTTCATTTGGGATCCTACACGTTTCCTGAAAAAAATACGACTGGGATTGTATTTTGCATTGGGCACGGTTTACTCCCAGTTCTCGTGTGCGATAACGCGATATCACAAATGGTTCCGGAGAACCTATGCACACGTAGTAGCGCTGCAAATCGTTTGCGATCTTCTTTGTATCATCGACGGTTCTGCTATGATTGATGTATGCTTTCCGATGTGGATCGCAAACACTCATTTAGTTGAACTGTGTGCGGAGCAATTGCCAGGTTAAAACAAAATTTTCCCATTTTGAATCGGCAAGCAAAAAGAAAATTCGCCATAATATTCAATTGAACAAATAAACAAAAATATCCCATTTTGAATCAGCACGCAAAAAGCAAATTCGCCACAATATTCAATTGAACAAATAGTGTCCACGGGAAGAACATTCATCAGATTCCGCAACAATTGCAATTGAACATATGGTAGCTAAATTTTAATGATTTGTCTACACATATATGCATTACATAATTAATCATAGTGTACTAAATATGAAGACCTCATCAGATGGAAAACAATGGATCTACGCGTTATATGTTTAGCGGCTAACTCTTACTCAATGTTTCAGGAGAAGGCACGTTGGAATCTTCATTATCACCAGTGGGATTGATGTAGTGATCCAGGAAGAAGTCGCTGATAAATCTCTGAACCATCAACAATTCACCAGCCGGGAGGTTCAGGGGTCCTCGGTTTTAAGATGAGCTGCAGTATTTTTAAGATCAGAATGTGCCATATGAGTGGAGTAGAAGATATTAATTAAGATAGACTTACTGGTACTAATTCGCGAGGATCATCACAACTATCAACAGATTTGTAGATGGAGATCATGTGTCTGCAAACATAGTATCCACAAAGGTTGGTCCCTCCTTCTTGCTAAGGACACTAAAACTTTTTGTAGAAAATTAGCCATGTATTTGTCCTGTTAGGAACAACCTAACCCGTGTTAGATGTATTATTTTTTCTTTGGACAAAATAGAAAGAGATTTATTTAGAAGCTTGAGCATTTGACTAGCGTAAGGAAAGGTATTTATAGACTGTTGGATAAATTTTCCAAAAATAACGGATTTCAGTGTGTTACCGGAGAAACGATCTTGTGCTGCACGGGTTGTTCCGTCTTGAACAGGTTCCCTGGTTTAGTTTTCCACAATGCGAGCACACTGCAAATGATCATGAATTTTGACAACATCAATTATTGAACCAGATATGAATGCAAATTAATTTCAACATCATAGAATTCAATACCTATCCAAGAATTGTTGAACATGCGTCAGATCCTGAGCGTTTGTTGACTCTCTAAGAGAATCGATGTAGTAAACTGTGTTCTTGTTTGGAACAATGAATACGAATATCCAGTGATTGCTACATATTAAGAAAGACATGAACTTACCAATGATGTCGAAATCTGAAAGACAATCAGTGTATGCTTGGTTGTTTACTTGACTTACCGTTCATGATATGGCCAGAGAAATGATTGTGCATGGGACGTGTTTTCGAAGATACGGAGGACCGTGTTAATGGCCCAGTCATGTCGGTCCTTACCATCTAATGATGGCCATTTGCTAATGCAGGATCTATGAAATACACACCCTCCCTTATTCTTCTCCGCACGTTCAATCCTTTGAGAGGAATAAAATGCAGTTAGCTGTTTATCATTTACAGCATTGTATGGAGAAGTTGATCAGAGTTTGTTAAGTACTTACAAAATCAGGCATCTAACAAGAGTGGCATCGAGCATGTTGAAGTTGAAGAAGAGATGTAAGCCCTTCAAACTCACATTGATGGAACCAACATCGTGTCGGAAATGATCTCTATTGTAGTGGACTAGCAAAGCATGATAACCTGCTGACATTTGATCCATGCAATATTCATGTAACTCGCGGCAACTGGAGTTGCATTCATCAAAGTATTCACCAACAAGAAATGGATGGCCATGGACGTAATTGCATGCTTCAAGTACATCTGCTTTACTTTTAGCAAGCAAAAACTCTACTTCTTCATCATCCATGGCATCAGAAATAATATTACTCCCCGATTCGAACAAGCTGCTGTTAATTTGGTTCTGTGCGATGAGTGCTTTAAATTGAAGGAAATATGCCCTAGAGGCAATAATAAAGTTATTATTTATTTCCGTATATCATGATAAATGTTTATTATTCATGCTAGAATTGTATTAACCGGAAACATAATACATGTGTGAATACATAGACAAACAGAGTGTCACTAGTATGCCTCTACTTGACTAGCTCGTTGATCAAAGATGGTTAACTTTTCCTAACCATAGACATGAGTTTTCATTTGATTAATGGGATCACATCACTAGGAGAATGATGTGATTGACTTGACCCATTCCGTTAGCTTAGCACTTGATCATTTAGTTTGTTGCTATTGCTTTCTTCATGACTTGTACATGTTCCTATACTATGAGATTATGCAACACCCGTTTACCGGAGGAACACTTTGTGTGCCACCAAACATCACAACATAACTGGGTGATTATAAAGGTGCTCTACAGGTGTCTCCAAAGGTACTTGTTGGGTTGGCGTATTTCGAGATTAGGATTTGTCACTGCGATTGTCGGAGAGGTAGTCTCTGGGCTCACTCGGTAATGCACATCACTATAAGCCTTGCAAGCATCGCAACTAATGAGTTAGTTGCGGGGATGATGTATTACGAAATGAGTAAAGAGACTTGCCGGTAACGAGATTGAACTAGGTATTGAGATACCGATGATCGAATCTCGAGCAAGTAACATACCGATGACAAAGGGAACAACCTATGTTGTTATGCGGTCTGATCGATAAAGATCTTCGTAGAATATGTAGGAGCCAATATGGGCATCCAGGTCCGGCTATTGGTTATTGACCAGAGAGGTGTCTCGGTCATGTCTACATAGTTCTCGAACCCGTAGGGTCCGCACGCTTAACGTTCATTGACGATATAGTACTTTATGAGTTATGTATGTTGATGACTGAATGTTGTTCGGAGTTCGGGATGAGATCACAGACATGACGAGGAACTCCGGAATGGTCCAGAGATAAAGTTTGATATATGGGATAATAGTGTTTGGTCACCGGAAGGGTTCCGGAAATCACTGTAAGGGGTTCCGGATGTTTCCCGAAATGTTTGGGTATGAGAACACTTTATTTGGGCCAAAGGGGAAAGCCCACAAGGTTTTTGGAAAGCGCAAAAGGAAGTTTTGCGAAGACCAGAGGCTAGACGCCAGGAACAACTGGCGTCTAGGGGTAGACGCCGGGAACCCTGGCGTCTAGCCCTGGAGTTCGAGAACTGACTCTTGCCTTTCGGTGAAACCAACTTTGAGGAGGCTTTTACTCCAAGTTTCGACCCCAAGGCTCAACATATAAATAGAGCGGTAGGGCTAGCACCAAAGACACATCAAGAAACACCCAGCCGTGTGCCGGCAACCCCGTCCCCTCTAGTTTATCCTCCGTCATAGTTTTCGTAGTGCTTAGGCGAAGCCCTCCGGAGATTGTTCTTCACAACA
>NC_053022.1:233195949-233209673 GCF_003073215.2 Triticum urartu
AAAATGAATTGAAAACTCAGTTAATGCATAAAAATGTCCAAACGAACCCTGAAAAATCACAAAAATTCACACAACACTCCTGGTGTTCTATGTTGACACGAGAAAAAATTTGAAAGCAATAAAGGCAGTGGATATCGTTTCGTCCCCAAAGGTGGGACGTTCCCTACTGAAAACCATCATGCTTGTTGTGAGAAGCTCCGGTTTGTGAGAAGCATATACCTGAACCTGCCCCATATGGGACAAAATTTGTACCACGGCATGTTGATGCCGCTCCATGATAGCATGCGAAGTTTCATGGATTTCAGATGAGTTTGGGATTTACTAGAATTTAAAAACCATGCATCTCTATGTTTTGCCAGCAATCAACGGTGCCCCGGTGTTTGAAATTCATGTCCATTTCTTGTATGGGACCTAAGCATGCACCCAAGGACACAGATTAGATTTTTCAACGAATTTATATGCACTGGAGCATGTGCATGTAATTTAAATTTGAATTATGCACATAAAATGCATTGAAAACTCAGTTAATGCATGAAAATGTACAAACGAACCCCGAAAAAGCACAAAAATTCACACAACACACCCGTTGTTCTATGTTGACACGAGAAAAAAAAATTGAAAGCAATAAGAGGCAATGGATATCGTTTCGTCCCCAAAAGTGGGACGTTCCCTACCGAAAACCATCATGCTTGTTGTGAGAAGCTCCGCTTTGTGAGAAGCATATACCAAAACCTGCCCCGTATGGGACAAAATTTGTACCATGACATGTTGATGCTGCTCCATGATAGCATGTCAAGTTTCATGGATTTCAGACGAGTTTTGGATTTACTAGAATTTAAAAACCATGCATCTCAATGTTTTGCCGGCAATCAACGGTGCCCCGGTGTTTGAAATTCATGCCCATTTCTTGCATGGGACCTAAGCATGCACCCATGGACATATATTTGATTTTTCAACCAATTTATATGCACTGGAGCATGTGCATGTAGTTCAAATTTGAATTATGCACATGAAATGCATTAAAAACTCAGTTAATGCATGAAAATGTCCAAACGAACCCCAAAAATCACAAAAAATCACACAACACTCGAGTTGTGCTATGTTGACACGAAACAAAGCAATAAGAGGCAATGGATATCGTTTCGTCCCCAAAGGTGGGACGTTCCCTATCGAAAACCATCAGGCTTGTTGTGAGAAGCACCGGTTTGTGAGAAGCATATACCCAAAACTGCCCCATGTGGAACAAAATTTGTACCATGGCATGTTCATGCCGCTCCATGATTGAATGCCAAGTTTGATGAATTTCAGATGAGTTTTGGATTTACTAGAATTTAAAAACCATGCATCTCAACGTTTTGCCGGCAATAAACGGTGCCCCGATGTTTGAAATTCATGCCCATTTCTTGCATGGGACCTAAGCATGCACCCATGGACACATATTTGGTTTTTCAACCAATTTATATGCACTGGAGCATGTGCATGTAGTTCAAATTTGAATTATGCACATAAAATGCATTGAAAACTCAGTTAATGCATAAAAATGTCCAAACGAACCCCGAAAAATCACAAAAATTCCCACAACACTCCTGTTGTTCTATGTTGACACGAGAAATTTTTTTGAAAGAAATAAGAGGCAATGGATATCGTTTCGTCCCCAAAGGTGGGACGTTCCCTACCGAAAACCATCATGCTTGTTGTGAGAAGCTCCGGTTTGTGAGAAGCATATACCCAAACCTACCCCATATGGGACAAAATTTGTACCACGGCATGTTGATGCCACTCAATGATAGCATGCCAAGTTTCACGGATTTCAGACGAGTTTTGGATTTACTAGAATTTAAAAACCATGGATGTCAATGTTTTGCCGGCAATCAACGGTTCCCCGGTGTGTGAAATTCATGCCCATTTCTTGTATGGGACCTAAGCATGCACCCAAGGACACATATTTGATTTTTCAACCAATTTATAAGCACTTCAGCATGTCTATGTAGTTCAAATTTGAATTATGCACATAAAATGCATTGACAACTCTGTTAAATCATAAAAATGTCCAAACGAACCCCGAAAAATCACAAAAATTCACACAACACTCCAGTTGTTCTATGTTGACACGAGAAGACAAATTGAAAGCAATAACAGGCAATGGATATCATTTCGTCCCCAAAGATGGGACGTTCCCTACCAAAAACCAGCATGCTTGACGTGAGAAGCTCCGGTTTGTGAGAAGCATATACCCAAACCAGCCCCATATGGGACAAATTTTGTACCACGGCATGTTGATGCTGCTCCATGATCGCATGCCAAGATTCATGGATTTCAGATGAGTTTTGGATTTACTAGATTTTAAAAACCATGCATCTCAATGTTTTGCCGGCAATCAACGGTGCCTCGGTGTTTGAAATTCATGCCCATATCTTGCATGGGACCTAAGCATGCACCCAAGGACACAGATTTGATTTTTCAACCAATTTATCTGCACTGGAGCATGTGCATTTAGTTCCAATCTGAATTATGCACATAAAATGCATTGAAAACTTAGTTAATGCATAAAAATGTCCAAACGAACCCCGAAAAATCACAAAAATTCACACAACACTCCAGTTGTTCTATGTTGACACGAGAAGAAAAATTGATAGCAATAACAGGCAATGTATATCGTTTCATCCCCAAAGGTGGGACGTTCCCTACCGAAAACCATCATGCTTGATGTGAGAAGCTCCGGTTTATGAGAAGCATATACCCAAACCTGCCCCATATGGGACAAATTTTGTACCACGGCATGCTGATGCCGCTCCATGATCGCATGCCAAGTATCATGGATTTCAGACGAGTTTTGGATTTACTAGAATTTAAAAACCATGCATCTCAATGTTTTGCTGGCAATCAACGGTGCCCCGGTGTCTGAAATTCATGCCCATATCTTGCATGGGACCTAAGCATGCACCCAATGACACAGATTTGATTTTTCAACCAATTTACATGCACTACAGCATGTGCATGTAGTTCAGATTTGAATTATGCACATAAAATGCACTGACAACTCTGTTAAATCATAAAAATGTCCAAACGAACCCCGAAAAATCACAAAAATTCACACAACACTCCAGTTGTTCTATGTTGACATGAGAAGACAAATTGAAAGCAATAACAGGCAATGGATATCATTACGTCCCCAAAGATGGGACGTTCCCTACCAAAAACCATCATGCTTGTTGTGAGAATGATGTGGAGCATCCCACGTTCATCCCCATGTATGCTCCGACCACTCTCCAAGCCCCAAGAGGACATATGAAGAGACCTCGAACATACGCCATTGGACTCAAGGTGAACTCGCTCCTCTCCGAACTTTCACTTTCTACATGTGAGACATGGCTACTACCTCCAACGTGTGTGCTATGCATGATCAGGTACTTAGAGGAAAGCCATGGAGCGACCACATCCAACGGACGAGCTAGCGAGGACGCCAACTATAAGGACCAAGAGAAGAAGCTGCCAGAAATCTACAGCCACCGGATGACCGGTCTGGACCGGACGTCCGACGCCTGGAGTCTTCACCATCCAGCCCAAGTCCCAGCCAGCGAGACCTACAGCGGTCGGATGACCGACGCTGAGCGGTCGTCCGACATCCTTCAGCGCCCAGACGACCATCCCCGTCCAGAAATCCGACGATGGCTTTCCCAAGCCAAAACGCCGGATGTCCGACAAGTACTGGAAGACCAGACCCTCGCGAGCCACCGGACATTCAGTACCCGTCGGATGTCCGACGCCTGTCTGTGCACAGTGTATCGGGCCGAACCCATGTATCCCTTCGCCCTCAATTACCCCTTCGTGGCCCTAGACTATATATATACTCCTCCACCTCCACCATTTGAGGGTTAGCATTGGTTTAGCTCATATTTAGAGATAGAGCACTGCTCATCCACATTGGATCTACTCCACAAGAGAGACCGCGGCCTCTATGGAGAAGATCCTTTTGGATTCAAGACCTCCTTGTGGAGAAGAACTTCAAGACCTCCTCATGGAGAAGACCAGTTACCTCTTGTATTGTTCGTTGTTGACTTTGGATCTTGTATCTCTCTTTGTGTTTCGAGGATCAAGCACATGTGTGATCGTTCTTGTTGGTTTGAGTGATTCTCTCATGTTCCTACTCGTGTTTCCCCTCGTGTTCTTCGCGGGATCCGCTCCTTTCGTGAAAGATCGGCCCATAGGGTTCCTACCGTACATCATCTTGGTATCATGAGCCACATTGATCACGATTTCGGAGCCTCTCCATTGTGTTTTCTAGCCTAATTTTGTTGTGTTCTTCTCCAATTTCGAAAATCCCCACCAAAAATAGCCCCAATTTTTTTTTCTGATTTGTTGGTTTGAGGAAGTTTTGTTGGATTTGATCCATAGATTTGCTTGGTTTTAAGTGGATCTAACATATCCCCAAGTTTCCCCATCTTTCATCCACGAAATCCCCTCTATTTTGACCCCCAAATCCCCAAATTCCGCCCAAAATCATGTCCCGAAACTCGCATCTCGCGTTGACACTGACCCCCGGACGACCGACACTTTACGGACGTCCGGAGCCCCTGGAACGACCGGACGTCCGACCTTTTCCGGACGACCGGAACCCCTAACCCGAGCCTAATTTATGGATTTCCGAGCCCGCCCGGACGTCCGGCCCTCGGACATCCGACCTTGTCCGGACATCCGTAAACTGTAAAAACTGATTTCGCTCAAATTTTGTTTTAACCATAACTAATTCATCCGGAGTCCGATTTTCGCGTTCTTTAGCTCGTTTTGAAGATCTTGACATCCCCCTTCCCACAAAAATACCAACAACATCATTTGACTCCATCAAATTTTGTGAATTTTGGCATCTTTGCCTAGGGCTTCCACCATATCATCCGCTACACCACCACCGACTTCCGCAACCTAACCAATATTGATCCCCATCGCATTAGTGGTTGCTTGAGGAGTGATTCGAGTCTCCTAAGGTGTCTAGGCCACTTAGGGACGGTTGCTTCTTCATCAACCACCACCACCACCATAAGTTCCGCATAGTTTTGCCCACCTCACACTTCCACCACCCCAACTTAACCCGATTTTGTTTGTGTTATGAGTTGTGTCTCCTAAGGTGTTTCGGCTACTTAGGGACCGTGCTTCCAACTCCGACGCCGTGTTTAGTCCTTCACCTTACCCTCCATTTCCGCATTGCCTACTCACAAAACCCATCATTGCATTTCCGCAATCCCATTGAGCTTCCGCAACCACCACCGCATCCCGCTACCACCATTTTGACATTTGAGATTTTGAGTTCACGGTTTTCCCGTTTCCTAAGGTGTTTAGGATACTTAGGGATGAGTCTCGATCATCTTGGTATCTCCATCAAGATCACCGCCACTCATCATCGCCACAGACGGTAACCTCCATATCATCTTGGTATCGTGGTATCCCTCCATTGTATATTCCCTTGCCATTGCATTGATAACCCCTGGCCCATTTTGTGTTACTTGCCTATCGAGACTAGCCATTTGAGTATTGCCGGCAACATTACTTGTGCACATTAGTGATCTACACCATACATTGCATACATACCATATCATATTGGTATCATCATATCATCTTTGGTGCCTCAAGTTTGTTCTGCGTATACACAATTACTATATTGGTTTGTGCATTTCGCAAAGTGGCCATACAAAAAAAGAATAAGCTTTTAAGAAAAGTAAAAGAGTGAACAAAGAGCTTGTAAGCAAGTGCCATAGCATCATACCACATTGCATAAGATTGTCATATCCGATCATCTTGGATCATACCACCGGAACATCATATACATAGAAGTCGTTGCATTTTTGTCTCCTATAGGTTGTGCACAAGTGACGTATCGGCCTATTGAGCAATCGTGCTAGCGTCTGTCTAGAGTTGTGCAACAAGAGCATTTTCCGTGGATTCCACATTTTGAGCTCATTCCTTGGTTGCACGACCCCATTTATCTATCCATGTGTGTGTGTTTCCGTGTGCCACATATTGCTATTGGCCTACTTGTTTCACTTGCAGATTTGGGAATCCCTTTCAACATTATTGACTCTTGCTAACATTTTGCATCAAATTTTTGTCCCACTGTTGGTGAGGACATCAATACCATTGTTACACCCACAACCCCTACTGCTATACATACTGGACCAATTACTAGAGCTCCCGCATGCCAATTGAATTATCAGGTACTTCCGTTTCTTGGCAACGATTCTAATGTTCATGAGAATATGATGCTGCCTAAATTGGATACATTTATTTTGCTTATAAATGAAGGGCCTAGCTTGGACAAGAAAGATGAACCTTGGAGCAAGTTGAAGCATGGAGATGATGGCATGCGCAAGGGGATCAAGAACGGAGTTACAAGTGATGACTTCAGGACTTTGAAGCCACCATAAGGAGTGCATGAAGCATTGGACGAAATATACAAGATGCCACTTCAAAAAATTTGTCCAGAGGCTATTTTAGGTGCTGCGTCACCTTATTATTGGTCCAGGCCCATATATTTTCGAAATACTTAAGTATAGGCTGTTTTTAGAGTCCGTATGTATGGGGAAACAAGAGTTAGGGTTGGTTTCGGACCCCTGCTCCAAGGGCCACGAAATCCCCCATTCTTCCTCCATATATACAGCCCTTAGGGCGTCGTTTAGACTTTGGGTTTTGTTTAGATTAAAAGTTCGCCATAGCTGCAACTTCGCGTACTTCGTTTGTGTCCAGTGACCAGAACAAGACGTCATAGAACCCCACCTTGATCAATAAAGATTTCATCTTATATTCGCAATATCCATATTGCAATCTCAGTTTCTTGCTTGTTCTTCGTTTGCTCGCAGGAAACAGGCCCTCGTGGTCAGGTTGATCGTGCTCCGGTGTGGTCAATAACCCCTCGAAGTTGGTTTAGCAATTGCTAAGGCGCGACGTCCTCGCACGTTCGTAGTCGGATCGTCAAGGTCGACTTCCTCTAAAACAATAGCCACCATCTCATTGAAAGACGGGACACCTTTTCCTCTACCAAGTGGTATCAGATTTCCAGGTTGCTTGGTGAGATTTTATAGTTTTCCGTAGTTTAGGTAAAGTCTGTTCTTCATACCTATAGTCCACGAAAAAGCCAAAAAAATTAGGGTTAGGTCATCATATCCGAATCAATCTGAGCCTTTGCTTAGTCTTTTTAGAGTTTTGCTTTGTTGAATTTGCAGGTGCATCGTCGTGTCGAGTTGCTGGTCTTAGCGTCTAGTCCCTTAGAGTTTCGAGTTCTGTTCACAGGTTGTCACGCCGCCGCCGCACCATCGTCATCATCATTACCATATACCACCACCCCACCATATACATCGCCGCTGCCATATACAACCACCAATCTGAGTCCACATATACCATCGCCATATACCACCACCAATCCGAGTCCAGATATACCATCGCCATATACAACCACCAGTCCGAGTTCAACCAGATTCATCTCCGCCACCGGTCCTAGTACGAGTCCAGTATTTGTTTCTTTGTTATCGAGTTCTCGATCACGCGATACTTTGAGCCGTGATCAAGTCGGACTCCCCAACTTCCGTGCTATCCGCAGTAGAAAGTAGTTCCAAACTCAAAAAAAAACTATGCCTGGAAAATTCTGGCTAGGCAGTTTTTAGACAATTTGTAGACTTTTTCGGAAAAAAAATGTTGCGGAGCAAAAAAAAGTGCAAAAAAGTGAAAAAAAATCAGAGAGCGCTCCTCCCTTGTTTACGTGTCGCGTCGTCATTTTGTTCGTGTTCTAGGCTCGCCTCTCTAGTACGGTCTAGCCTAGGACCAGCACAGTACCGTCGTTGAGCGTTTATTCAACTTTGCATCTCTGAATTGATTATTGCTGACATTTTTGCTACCATATCATAAGCCTTCCCAGCACCACATACATCTACATCATGCGTTTGACACCACCTGGCAATCGCTCTATCCAATCTTTGAGAGTTTTGACTACGACGGTTGCCGATCACCACCTGCTGCTGGGTAAGAACTGGTAAGAATTTGAGATTTGCTTGCCGGATTTGTGATACACCACCACCACCACCACTTCCTAGTAGTCTGTAGGATCATATTCTTGTGTGTTTCTATTGCTGCTAACCATGGCAGGATCACAAGCCGATGAGACAGATTGGGAGAACATGACAAACAAAGAGTTACATGATAAATTTCAGCAAATGATGAGTGGATAGGTGCAAGATGTGCTAAACAGATTTGAAGAGGCCATGGAGAAGATAGATGGCATGGAGAAGACATTCAAAACAAAGCTCGATGACAAGTTTAATGAATTGCTCGTGCGTCTTCCACCACCACCACCGTCTGCACCTAACGCACCTCTACAACAACAACAACAACAACAACATCGCCTTCCAAATCAAGTGGTACGGGCGCTGCGCATTCCCCTTGAGCCTAGTCAAAATTCTGGTGCCTTTGTTGATGCTTCTATAGCTCCTGCTGCTACTGCAGAGGTGGAGGACCATTACGAGGATGAGGTTGATCAAAATCAGAACTACGTGCAACCACCAGCACCACCGCCACCAGGTCGTCCTCATGCATATCATTGCAATGGTAGGGCTGCACAACCACCTCAGGTAAGTGATCATGACCATCTCCCTAATCTGAAATTGAACATTCCACCATTTGAGGGTAGATATGTTCCTGATATAGATCTTACTTGGGAGTTAGAAACTGAATAATGATTTACATGTTTACAATATCCTGAGGAGAGACGTGTTCCTGCTGCTGTTTGTGCTTTGACTAGCTTTGCATGTGTTTTGTGGTCTGAACATTGTAGATTATATCCTATTCCAGCTACTTGGGCTGCTTTAAAAACTGCTATGCGTACTCGTTGGGTTCCACCATATTATCAACGTGAATTACTTCAAAAATTGCAGCATTTAAGACAAGGAAAATTTTTGGTAGAAGAATATTATCAGGAAATTACAAATTGGCATGATTAGATGTGGTATTGTTGAGGAGAATGAAGCTATGCTTGCACTTTTTATGGGTGGATTAAATAAAGAGATTCAAACCATTCTAGAGTATAAGGAGTATACTAATATCACTCGTTTATTCCATCTTGCTTGTAAAGCTGAACGTGAAGTGCGGGATCCACAGACATTGGCACGAACTAACTTTTCTGCAGGTCGATCTTCATCATGGACACCATGTGCATCCTCTACTTCCACTACACAAGCATCTCCATGAGGTGCCACCTCCAGCCGTGCTATAAGAAATCAGGCACAACAACCACTATCTGCCGAGAGCACACCTGTCGGGCCTGCGCAGAGCTCTTCTTCTTCCAAGGCATCAACAGGGCACACAAGTGATATTATTTGTTGTTGTCGTAAGGGAAGAGGACATTTTGCGAGAGAATGCAAATCTCAGCGTGTGATGATTGCTACTGAGAATGGTGGGTATGAGTCCGCTAGTGACTATGATGAGGAGACTTTGGCTCCTATTACACGTGAAGAACACGGTGGAGATGATTCTGATCACGAGACACAATACATGGCTCCTGAAGATGCTGACAGGTATGAATGTTTAGTTGCTCAACGTGTTTTGAGTGTGCAGGTCACACAAGCTGAGCAAAATCAGAGGCATAATTTGTTCCATACAAAGGGAGTTGTGAAGGAACATTCTGTTCACGTCATCATAGATGGAGGGAGCTGCAACAACTTCGCTAGCATGGAGATGGTGGAGAAGCTATCTCTCACCACAAGACCACATCCACATCCTTACTACATCCAATGGTTCAACAACAGCAGCAAGGTTAAGGTAACTGATGCGGAGCATCCTATGACCATCACCATGTCAAGAGTTCATTCGGCAAGTGACATGTGCGACATCTACTTCACATACATAAAGGTGAATCCTCTCCTTTACACGTGCTCACTTGACCCCTTCGAGGATGGTATACTACTTGAGCCTCCATCGTGCATGAATAGGTATTGTCAGAGCTTCACGGATGACGAGGAGGAGTGCAAGCGCCAAGGATCTCCTACACCATCCGCGAGGGAAGCATGGAAGAGAAGGAAGAACAAGCCTGGACAAGCTTCTGGAATGCCCGGAACTTCCGGCCGCTGCCCGGAACTTCTGGCCACCGGAACCTCCGGCCATCCCGGAGCTTCCGGCCCTGCTGCACCGAAGCCGTCCGAGAGTGTGCCAACTCTCTGGATAGACCGGACCCTGCCCGGACCTTCGCCCGGAACCTCCGGCGCCCGGACCTTCCGGCCGTCCCCAGAACTTCCGGCCCTGCCTGCGCGCAGACACTCAGGCCGAAGCCCATGTACCCTTTCGGCCCTGACTTACCCCTTCGTGGACCTAGACTATATATACTCCTCCACCTCCTCCTTTCTAGGGTAGCGTTGTGATAGCTCATTTGAGAGATAGAGCTACGCTCATCCATATCGGATCTCCTCCTTGCGAGAGACGCCTCTTCGGAGAAGATCCACTTGGATTCAAGACCTCCTCACGGAGAAGATCCCTTCGTGGATACAAGACCTCCTCACGGAGAAGAACCGGCTACCTTTGTATCGTCCTTAGTTGATTGTGGCTCGTGTATCTTACTTTATGTATTCGAGGATCTAGCACATGTGTGATCTATTCATGTTGGTTTGAGTGTTTTCTCTCGTTTTCCCCTTTGCGTTCTTCGTGTTCTTCGCGGGATTCCGCTCCTTTCGTGAAAGATTGGGCTATAGGGTTCCTACCCTACATCATCTTGGTATCTAGAGCAAGGTTGATCACGATTTCGGAGCCTCCCCGTTGTGTTTCTAGCCTAATTTTGTTGTTTTCGTCCTAATCCGAAAATCCCCACATAAAATAGCCCCAAATTTTTTTTTCTGATTTGTTGGTTTTGATGATGTTTTGTTGATTTTGATCCATGGATTCGTTGTGTCTCGAGTGGATCTAGCATTCCCAATCTTTTCCCCCATTTATATCCATGAAATCTTCCCAATTTTGACCCTGAAAATCGAGTTTTTCTGCCCACATTCTCAGATCTGGAATTTAGGGTTCATCCCGGAAGAAATTCCACGACCCCCAGAACTTCCGGACTCCCCCGGAACTTCCGTCCCCCGGAACTTCCGTCCCAGCCCCGGAAGTTCCGGGCTAAACAGAGAGTTTACCCAAAATCCCCTGGCTTCCCCAAGACTTTTTCCGCGACCCCTGGAACTTCTGGCCACCCCCCGGAACTTCTGGAGCCCGGAACTTCCGGCCCTAGGCCCGGAACTTCCGGCCTAACCCGAAACATTACACAGAATTTCAGCATCAGCCTTCTTCACCATTTTCATCACAACATTTCACTCCGAACTCCAATTTGAGTGTTCTTTGGCTCGTTTTGAAGCTATCGACGTGCCCGAGAACCCCACCTTGGTTTCACCACCATTTGACCCCATCATTTTTTGGAACTTTGGCATCTTTGCCTAGGCCTTCCACCATATCATCCGCTACACCATCACCGACTTCCGCAACCTAACCAATTTTGTTCTCCGTCGCATATGTGGTTGCTTGAGGAGTGATTTGAGTCTCCTAAGGTGTCTAGGCTACTTAGGGACGGTTGCGTGTTCATCAACCACCACCACCACCACCATAACTTCTGCATAGGATTACCAACCATACACTTCTTACACCCCAACATAACCAAATTTTGTTTGTGTTGTGAGTTGTGTCTCCTAAGGTGTTTAGGCTACTTAGGGACCGTGCTTCCAACTCCGACTCACATAACACAATAACCATCCACTTCCGCATTTCCTACTCGCATAACCCATCATTGCATTGTCGCAATACCATTGAGCTTCCACAACACCACCACCGCATCCCGCTACCACCATTTTGACATTTGAAATTTTGAGTTCACGGTTGTTCCGTTTCATAAGGTGTTTCAGCTACTTAGGGACGAGTCTCCATCCTCTTGGTATATCCATCAAGATCACCGCCACTCATCATCGCCAAGGACGGTAACCTCCATATCAAATTGGTATCATGGTATCCCTCCATTGTATATTCCCTTGCCATTGCATTGATAACCCCTAGCCCATTTTGCGTCACTTGCCTATCGAGACTAGCACTTGAGTATTGCCGGCAACGTTACTTGTGCACATTAGTGATCTACACCATACATTGCATACATACCATATCGTTATCATCTTGGTATCATATCATCCTTTGTGCCACAAGATTGTTCCCGCATATATACAATTGCTATCTTGGTTTGTGCATTGTGCCAAAGTGGCCATACATATCAAAAAAAAAGAATAAGCTTTTAAGCAAAGAAAAAGAGAGAGTAAGAAGCTTGTAAGCAAGTGCCATAGCATCATACCACATTGCACATAAGATTGTCATATCCGATCATCTTGGATCATAGCACCGGAACATCATACACATAGCATACTTGGGATAGAAAGTGGATACATTTTGCATCTGATAGGTTGTGCACAAGTGTTGTATCTGCCTATAGAGCAATCGTGCTAGCGTCTCTCTTGAGTTGTGCAACACGAGCGTTTTCCATGGTTTCCACATTTTGTGCTCATCCTTGGTTGCACGACCCCATTTATCTATCCGTGTGTGCGTTTCCGTGTGTCATTCATTGCTATTGGTCTACTTGTTTCACTTGCGAATTTATGAATCTCTTTCAACTTTATTGACTCTTGCTAACATTTTACATCACATTTTTGTGCCACTATCCTCACCGAGCTCCACCATAAGCCTTATTTGTGTAGGTGTGAGAAACCGACAAGAATTGGTACCAATTGTGCTATTTCCTTGTCCACATTGGAGTGATCATTGATACACTTTAAACTTCGATCAAGGTACATTTGGTCTTCGTTCTTCTCTTTCTCCACTCATATTGGCTCGAATCTTGTCATGGATAGGCAAGGCATTTCATCTCCGGTCTTCCACAACAATGACGGCGTGAACAACTACATCACCAAAGCGTCAATCTTCGATCTACAACAACAAATGCAAGGCGTAGAATCAAGATTGCGAGAGCGCATCGAGAACCTCCCCATCGACATTCGTCACTCCGAAGCGAGGAAAAGGGACTACATCGACAACAAGCTTTCCGCACAAAAGGAGGAGCAAGATGCAAGGATGGAGGAGATTCGGGCCTTGATCAAGTCTACTTCCCCTTCATCATCCTCAAGGCGGCGACATTCAAGTCACAAGTCATCGGAGCACAAACAAGATGTAAGCGCACGTCCACATCCACATCTCCATGGCGACCACCATCACGTTTGTGATCCACCTCGCCAGGAAGGGCAAGTCACCTCCAAGCAACATGTGTACGACGACGATGAACGACATCTACATCGAGCTCAAGCACAACAACGACAACATCATCATGAAGATTCTCGAGATGCGCTAACCTACAAGTCGCAACAAGCCCTACTTCACGCCAAGTCCAAACTTCATGACCACAAGAGAAGACCACGAGACAAGCACCACCAAGACGGAGCTACGGCTACACCAACCACTTTGGCATCTTCGCCAAGTGACTTCAAGGCATCTTCGCCTTCGGATATATGGCATCTTCGCCAACAAGCACCACAAGACTACGCTCAAGAAAAGCTCCCCAAGCTCAAGTCCGCGACTTCTACGAGCTACTACGACCTCGACATCGACCACATGATTCCTTTCAATGGGACTCAAGAACCCGAGGATTATCTCGAGTGGGAGCGTTTGATGGACGACTACCTCAAGCTACA